>NW_027658682.1:0-301640 GCF_041902795.1 Electrophorus electricus | reverse complement strand
TTTATAGTGCTTCAACTATTGCATATATGGAACAGAATAGGCATGAACAGGATTTTGCCATCCTATTATTCCAAATTCCTACAGTAAAAATGAGTTATACCATGAGTACATGAGAAAGTGTTTTTCATGAATATAGTGGAGTGTTCTGATAACAATTTGGTTTGTTTATTTCATAGAGCTTCAAATATTGCATTGATGGAACCATATAGACATTTAGGAGGAATTTGCCATACTTGCCATACGTCCTTCGCCATATGCATTCTTGCATTTTTCTCTTTGCTGTATTCTGTTATAGTCATAAATTCTACATATATTTATTGAGAAAATCCTTTAAAGAGGCGCATGTCCATCATCACGTTTTATTTGTTTGGCTTTTTTTTTTTGGTTTTACTATTGGAAACAAAATTACTTTTTTTGCATTTGATGTTGATATCATTATGGCAGGCTTTAGTGGAGGTACTGGTGTCTATATTAGATGATTAAATACACAGCACCAGCAGTTCTGAATCTTTGTGTTAAATAATCTATGCTGATTGTCACGATCAGTCCCTTCCATGTTCCGTGTTTTCCATGTCTTGTGTTTAGTTCCGTTCCACGGTTTCATTTTGTCCTCACACTGATTGCGTACACCTGTCCCTCGTTTCTAGGTCATGTATTTAAACCCTGCTGTGTGCCTTGGTCGTGGCTGCCTGTACACGGGCATCTCATCGTTCCCGGAAGAAGCAGGCTCACGTTTATTTTGATAATGACGAGATCCCAGGTAAGCGTCTACCCGTCTTGACCAACGCTGCAGGGGGGAGCGGCCTGCAGCGCAAGACGTGAAACCACGGAAACAGGGAGTCCAGGAGGGTGGCCAATCGTGACATTATTACACTCATGAATTAAAAAAATATATTGTAGCATCCCATGAAATGTGATCTTTCACACATAATGAGAGCAGTTGGCAAAGAACTAAAACTCAATTAAATATATCAACTTCCCCTTAAGCCTCTCATATACTCCACATTTAGGAACAAGCCTACTCCTACACAATAAGCAGTGCGGTATATGGAAAGAGAGGCGTATCAAATAAACAGAGCAACATGGTTAAGGTCCAGCCAGATATGTAAATGTTTGCCAGAACATCCAGTGTGTGTCTGCCGTTCGGTCAAAACTGGATCAGTCCAGAGGCTGCCCCGTCAGATGTCTTTTGAACAAAACAGTGGTCGAAATGCTGTTGAGAACAGTTTTACAGTTACAACAACAGAAAAAAGACTCAAATATATGCTGGATGGTTTATTCATTAAGGGAGAAAGCTGTCTCTCTTGTGGAGGATTTGCCACAGAGACCTGGGCATGTGGTATGGTCTCTGCACGGTGCCGTCGTTACGCTCCAGACCCTCCACTAGAGGAGACAGAAACATCACAGTGGAAATAAAAACAATATAGTCCTGATGATTGGCATATGTGTAGTAGCTTGAGAGTGAAATGTGTGTGTGAGTGTGTGTGAAGGATTACTCAATATATCCCTTTATGTGCTCGACTGTTTCATAAACGGAAGCGAATCCAGGGAGAGAGAAGTCTGGAGGAACGTCCTGCCAGTCAAAGCTAGGCAGACATCTCCCTAGTTCTGGGTGGAGGGAGAGACAGAAAATAATATGACTAACAATTAAACCTGCTGACTTATCACTGCAGGTGTAAGTACTTTCCTGGTGGTTTGGTTATGTTTTGGTACATAGCATAGTCAAACTGTTACAAAACAGAATGGACAAATAGACAGGTAGTTGTGTAATCCTGCTGTCTGTACCTGGTTTACTTGGGGTGTAGAAATATGGACAAAGCTCTTGATTGAGGATGTCTTGGACACTCTGTAGTGGAAATGCATGTGAAAATGTCATTAACATGCAGAATGCTATGTATGCACAAATGCTATGTATGCGTGAGTGGCTAAGCCAATGCATGAATTACATGTACAAAGAGTTGCATATTGCAAAGACTTTTGATACGACAAATTCTGTTCTGTCAAGAGTGAGGTGAGGGTTTATTTCTCAGAGATGAAGCTGGTTACATTGCTTATTTGCAGTGTGAGGTTTTACCAATGTGGTTTGGGCGAGGTCAAGTCTAGGGTCACAATACTGCTGCTGATAGAAGTCTTTAGGCAGGGCATTTGGGGCATACGCCTCTGGGGGCAACTTCCAGAACTCTGAAGGGCATTTTTTAACACAGACCTGCAAACCAACGCACAAACACACAGAGTGAAGGAGATCTTATTTGAGTAGCTAAACACAGTGTTGCTTTTTATATTTCTATCTACACTATTTACACATTGTTCATTGCATGATACAGCAAAAGGCTCCCAAACCAAGCAGCGAAAAGAGACCCAAGCCCCCAGAATTACAAACTGGCATTCACATACTACATGCTAAACTGTTTTGTAATAAATGAGTCTCATGTGCATATTTCTAAAAGGCTACTGACATACGTGTTTGGTTTCTGTACAATGTCAACAGGACATTTGTGTGGAAATCTCACTTGAGTGGTTGGACACTGGAGACCCTCTAGAGTGGCGTCCATTTCTGTCGTTGCTCTGGCACACTTCAGAAGGTCAAAGTAGAGGACGTTTGGTTTGTCACTGAAACACGAGAGGATGCAGGAAACAAATGCAGCTTGACACATGAATATTAACCAATTAAATAAACAATTTTTATTCAATTTTTTGAGTATGTGTATCAGGATTCAGTGCTGGAGAGTCACACCACTACCCAGCTAAGTGTTCTTTCTTCGAGGGTGAATTTGACTGGGGTAACCAATAAACTCTGCAGTGTTGTGACACTCCTAGACCTGAGTTTGGACCCCTTGGTTTAGAGACAATCATTAAACACAAGTGATTTGATTGGTTCCACTTGTTGCTGTGCAGTGCCAATCATGAAAATCTTAAAGCTAAAGTCTAACCCATCTTGTCTTGTTGATGTTTTATGTTTCCACATAATTTGCACCTGCACAGCTCCATTGTAACCCTAGTCCGACTCACTAAAGTCCATTCGAAAGAATACTGACGGTGTTCCTTACATACTGGGTGTGCTGTTTTGGTATTCCTGTGAAGATATAAATACTAATCCAGTATGTGAGGGACTTACACATTGACTCCAGCTCCACAAAACATCCCAGTGGAGTTCTGGGGCAACACGACATGACGAGAGTCTCCAAGCAGCCACGCTGTGTTAGAACCTCCGTTAGAAGGATATCTCACAAGCCATACATGGGTAAAAGACCTTCCGCTTGAGCCCACAATTATAATGATTTTTTTTCCCCATGAAAGTGTAGTTGGAAATGTTTCTTACCCAGGGAGCGAATAAGAATATAGGTGACAATGGCAGCCACAAAAATAATACAGCAGATAATGTCTGCACATCTCCTGAACAAAAACAAGAAATATTATTACACATTGCATGATTTAAATTATGTATTAAAGTTATTTAGCTAAGTGAAATGACTTTATAGTCTTAGTCTAGATCTATGGCTTTAGTATAGTTCTTGTATAGCGTTAATAACAGACATTCTGTGATCCATGATGTGTAGAGCTTTAAATGTTTTTTTAAAGTCAGCTGATGTGGAGGAGTAAATCGGAGGTATGGTCTCTGCACGGTGCCGTCGTTACGCTCCAGATCCTCCACTAGAGGAGACAGAAACATCATAGTGGAAATAAAACCAATATAGTCCTCATGATTGGCATATGTGTAGTAGCTTGAGAGTGAAATGTGAGCTAATAATGTTTTTTATAATTCTATTCTCCCTGAAGTAAAGGGACGAGACCATACAAGCTTTCGACTGTGTGTGCCCAATGTCATTATGAACTGCTGGAATGAAGAGAGAGAGAGAGAGAGAGAGAGAGAGTGTGTGTGTGTGTGTGTGTGTGTGTGTGTGTGTGTGTGTGTGTGTGTGTGTGTGTGTGTGTGTAGCTTACAGAAGCATAGGAAAAGGGTGTCCACACACATGCTGTACACTAAATAAGCCCTGCGCGATGAAATAAGCTCCCACAATCACCGTCTAAAAAAACAGCAGTAGTAGATATACATGCTGGGCCTTCAGTATTATGAGAGGAACTGCTGTCCAGAATAAATGTGTAAATCATGGTTATTTACAAACAAAGTGACTTTACAATCACTGTCAATAAGCATTTTGGAATCTAAAAAAGAAAGAACCATTTCTTCAGTGTACTGAATATGCTGATGTTTTGTTCTCACACAGAAGCAAGTGTCACCACTTGAGCTTTTCTGAGGTTACAATACGTACAATAACGGGCAACCAGTAATAATGCAGCAGCTGAAGCTGGAAATTGTCAGATGGCAGCCTGATTCTCCCAGAGAAGAAGAAGAAAGCCAGCAGACCTTACAGGGAATGTAGAAAAACCCTCAGAGTTACCTATTAAAGTGTGTTGCCATGTGCTATCATGGTCAGAATGTGATGAAGTGTAGTATGGGTAATATACACATGACTTCACTCTATATTTCTCACCTACAAATCCGACCACTAGCACCTTGCAGGAAAACAGCAGCGTGTCTGTAACACGGTCCAACACCACCACCCTGTGGACAGAGGGACATGGTCAAGGACAACGTGCTAAATATGAGCTAGAACAACCAGACACAAAAATGACTGATCAAAATAGCTAATGTCAACAAATATGTATACAAATTAAAGTCATATTCATATGAATATGTAATGATAAATTCCAACATTTAATATTTTTGCCTTAAAAAATGGAAATGGAAGTAATTTGTTCCACAACAGTAAGATTACATCATTTATATACACACAAACCCAGATTGTGTTTTAGACTAAAATGTAATTCATGATAAGTAGAATCTTTACATTGCAACTCTCTTCTTTACCTTTAAACACATTGAAACAGCGTTTCAAAGCATTGTAATCGCGCTAAACACTGTTTCAGGGCAAGAGATTGTGTTTTAGACTAAAATGTAATGCATTATAAATGGAATCTTTACATTGCTACTCTGTTCTTTACCTTTTAAACATTGAAACAGCATTTTAATCGCCCTAAACACTGTTTTACGGCAAGAGATTGTGTTTTAGACTAAAATGTAATGCATTATAAATGGAATCTTTACATTGCTACTCTGTTCTTTACCTTTTAAACATTGAAACAGCATTTTAATCGCCCTAAACACTGTTTTACGGCAAGAGATTGTGTTTTAGACTAAAATGTAAAGCATTATAAATGGTATCTTTACATTGCTACTCTGTTCTTTACCTTTTAAACATATTGAAACAGCATTGTAATCGCCCTAAACACTGTTTCAGGGCAAGAGATTGTGTTAAAGACTAAAATGTAATGCATTATAAATGGTATCTTTACATTGCTACTCTGTTCTTTACCTTTTAAACACATTGAAACAGCATTGTAATCGCCCAACAACACTGTTTCAGGGTAAGAGATTTTGTTTTAGACTAAAATGTAATGCATTATAAATGGTATCTTTACATTGCTACTTTGTTCTTTACCTTTTAAACACATTGAAACAGCATTGCAATCGCCCTAAACACTGTTTCAAGGCAAGAGTTTGTGTTTTAGACTAAAATGTAATGCATTATAAATGGAATCTTTACATTGCTACTCTGTTCTTTACCTTTTAAACATATTGAAACAGCATTGTAATCGCCCTAAACACTGTTTCAGGGCAAGAGATTGTGTCAAAGACTAAAATGTAATGCATTATAAATGGTATCTTTACATTGCTACTCTGTTCTTTACCTTTTAAATACATTGAAACATTTTTCATCAGCTTACACTAATGGTCTTTGTAATGATGAGCATTAATGATTAGAGGGGGTATCTCCCTCAATTATAGAGCGGATGAACTCTTGTTATGCAATTGATTAATTGACAGAGGTGCTGCAAGTTCAGGAGCCTCTCAGTTGGAAAGGTGTAGGAAATACTGCAGTCAGCAAGGTATCAGCAAGCACTTAGAGTGCCAGAGAGTCTAAGAATAGAAGCTGTTTTTTTCTTGGCCTTCTGTTTTTCAGTGTGGCAGCATCGCTGAAAGGTCAAGATGTTGTTTTAGCACACAGAACCACCTTTGAGTAACGCAAGACAAAGAACTTGTCTTTTCTGAGAAGCGTGTAAAGAGAAAGCAATCACTTGCTAAAGCCTGCCCAAAAAACAATGGCATCGATCAGGGCTCTGCTCTGCTTCAGACAGAAATATTCAAAATTAAAACTAAAACAGCAGTAGATGTTTTAAAAAAAATCAAAGCTCTGTGATTTAGCTAATTTAGCTAATTGATGGTTATTATGGCACATCACATTCAGCCTCAAAGAACAAACAATCTCTCTTGTTCATTTGGTTAGTAGTCCTGTTTTCATCTTTCCATAATGGTATATTCTCTTGCCCTTCAGATTCCTTCAGTGGGATCTCCCACTCCAAGAAGGTTAAATTTGAGAATCCTGCGCGGGGCGGGAGCCCTGGCCCTCGGATTCGGGCGGGGACACCCTGGCCCTCGGATCCGGGGTTCAATTCAATCGATGGCTTACCTGCCATGGTCTTTTCCCCCTCTGGAGCCTCGGACGAGGCTTCGTCGTCGTCTTCCTCCTCTTCCAGCTGGCAGGGCGGAGACGAGGCATTGACCTCGCGGCGTGCTGACGGCTATCAGAAGCGGGGCAGCCTCAAGAGGAAGAGAGAGGAGGCACACAGCAGCAACAGTGTACAGATCCTGGAGGAGCTCTCCTCCCCTGGGTTGTCCAAGCGTGTGGCCAGGGGCAGCGATTGCGAGTACCAACTGGTGCAGAACGAGATCCTCCGCTCCGTCTCCAACAGCTACGAGGTTTTGGAGTCCCTGGGCCGTGGAACCTTTGGCCAGGTCGCCAAGTGCTGGAAGCGGGGCACCAGTGAAGTAGTCGCAATCAAGATCCTGAAAAGTCATCCGTCCTATGCTCGACAGGGCCAGAACGAGGTGGGAAAGTTGTGCCTGCTTTAAATGAGCTATTGATATGGCCTAGAATCAGCTGTAGCCCTGATTCTGTTATTGTTTGTTTCAGTTTTTACAACATATGTTCTGTTGGTGTCAGATGTGCTAACGCACACTGTGGAATTTGTATACAGCCAGGGTAGCACAGAAATACTTGTTTGGCACACTAGTTCTAATTTTCACTAGTTCAGTAGGAACTAGTTCGGATAACACACGGACAGCTTGAAGCTTACTCTAAAAAGAAGATTTAGCTTCAGTTGTGTAAGCCATACCTGTTTGGATGTGCATTAAAAATGTTATTGTTATGAAAGAGCATTAATCTGCATTGTTTGAGTACCAAAAGCAAGTTCATGGGTTCATTTCCAAGGGACCACTTCCATAATTGCATCTCCCAAATCCTGTAGAAGTAAATGGTTGAAGGGAAGTACACAAAGTGCTTGATGCTATTGAAAATAAGTAGGCTATTTGTCAGCAGTATCAAACTTTGAAGCTGTGACCACGTAGCTTCGGCTTAACGCGTATTCCGTCTTCCCTCCTTTGCTCCTCCTCAGGTGAGCATCCTGAGCCGGCTGAGCAGGGAGAACGCCGACGAGTTCAACTTCGTGCGCGCGTACGAGTGCTTCCAGCACAAGAAGCACATATGCCTGGTGTTCGAGATGCTGGGGCAGAGCCTCTACGACTTCCTCAAGCGCAGCAAGTTCAGCCCACTGCTGCTGAAATGCATCCGGCCCGTGCTGCAGCAGGTCGCCAAAGCGCTCATGAAACTGAAGAGCCTGGGCTTGATCCACACCGACCTCAAGCCCGACAACATCATGCTGGTGGACCCCATCAGGCAGCCGTACCGCGTCAAGGTCATCGACTTCGGCTCAGCTAGCCACTTCTCCAAGGCCCCCAGCTACCTGCAGTCCAGATACTACCGGTGAGGGACACGTGCTGAGGCGTGTTAGAAATAAGTGTGCACTTGTTGCACTCGAGTGTGCTTTAGAGTAGAGCTGCATGTTGTGGACAGTTGTAATAACCCTGCTACACATTAAAAGCCTATGATGAGCATTACAGTTAACTGGAGCACGATTGATTTATAAGTGGTTTATTTTTATTGGGTCATGTGAGTGCTGTTATTTAGCAAAAACACCTAATGAACCGTCTTCGGTGTCTGAGATTAGTTAGGATGCGCTGAACTGCAGGCTTTGGTAATATCAGTATTTAGCGAGTCTGTACAAAACCGCTATTACATTGTAGCTACACTGTTAATTAACAGTGTAATATACTGAGTAACGGGTGTTTAACTGCATTGGTACTCTGTATTTACTTAATGCAAAACAGAACATTATTGTAGTGTTGGTGCATTGTAGTGTTGGTTCCATGTTACACTAGAATAGTGGGTGTGTAATGTCTAGGAACACAAACACCCCCCCACGGAATTATCAGCCGAGGCTGATTTCATGATGGCGATCTCTGTGTTTTTGGTCCAGATCGCCTGAGCTCATCCTGGGTCTCCCATTCTGTGAGGCCATCGATATGTGGTCCCTGGGCTGTGTCATTGCTGAGCTGTTCCTGGGCTGGCCCCTGTATCCCGGAGCCTCCGAATATGATCAGGTAAGCACATGGTCCTTTGAGCTGTGCCTTAACGCCCGTACAGCATCAGTGGTGCAGACCTGTAGTGGTTTTGTGGCTGTAGTGATATGTGTGTGTGTGTGTGTGTGTGTGTGTGTGTGTGTTTGTGTGTGTGTAGTTTGACCTTTTAGCTGCTTTGTCGGCCCGCTCATTTTTAGGATTAATATAAATGAGTTTCTATGGCCTGTTTTTTTAGACATGCACTTTGAAAATGAAAGGATTAACTCAAAATAAAGTCATAATCCTTTTGCCGTATGGTGTCTCTGCAGATCCGTTACATCTCCGAGACGCAGGGCCTACCAGCAGAGTGCATGTTGAGCGCAGCGACCAAGACGCACTACTATTTCTACTGCTACCCCCTGTGGAGACTCAAGGTTTGCCTGTCTTCAAATGCCAAATGCCATGTGTTTTTTATAAGGGACGTAACTTAATGACTTCATGTAACTTAATGGTGGAGCTGAATGGTTTGTTTTTTCTTTCCTTTCTCCAGACACCTTCGGAGCATGAGGCGGAGCGTGGCATCAAGTCCAAAGAGACTCGGAAGTACATTTTAAACTGCCTTGACGACATGATGCAGGTTATTTGGGCTTTTGTGCGCGTAACTATACGCATTTCTTTTAGTGTTGCGATGTGAAATTGAAGAACGTGACAAAGGGCTCCCGCAGCTCACATTATAGAGCAGGTAGAACAAGGTGCTAGCTGAAAGGTCGAGCGTTTCTGCTGTCATAATGAGTAGCGCATGTAAGTCGCTCTGGAGAACGGCATCTGCGAAGGGCAGAGCAGTGCGTAGAAATTTGCTGCAGAACTTCGTTCGTATTGGGTGCATTGCCGCCCTCTGCTGGTGAATAATATGACTCACCCATGGGTCTCTCTCGCAGGTCAATATGACCAGTCTGAAAGGCACCGACGTCTTGGCGGAGAAGGCCGACCGGCGGGAGTTCATCGACCTACTAAAGAAGATGCTCACGCTAGACGCTCACAAAAGGATCACGCCAGTGAAGACCGTGAACCACCTGTTTCTGACCATGACCCACCTCCTCCACTTCCCTCAGAGTGCACAGTGAGTTGCTCCAGGCCTTCCAATCTACATGTCAGTGTTTCAAAAACATTTTAAGGAACACCGTGTTAATTTAGAAATCCAAATAGCATCAGAGTTTCTCTGCTAGTACTGTAACCCCCCCCCCCCCACCTGTGTGTGTGTGTGTGTGTGTGTGTGTGTGTGTGTGTGTGTGTGTGTGTGTGTGTGTGTGTGTGTGTCTCTCGCTGCAGTGTGAAATCTTGCTTGCAGAACATGGAGATCTGCAAGCGGCAGTGCACAGGCTTCGACAGCAGCAAGACCCTGTTTGATGGTAAATCTGATGCCCACTTTGGTGCTTCTTTTAAATGTTACATTAGGGTTGGCTTTTTGTTTGTTTGTTATTCTTCAAGTAGATTTAAAACATCACCAAACTGGCCTCCGATTCCACCTATAAAAGAAGACAAAAATGGTTTCAAATGCAAGTGTTCTACCAAATCATGTTACTGCTCAAATGTGATCCACAAATGGTGAATCAGGTTGTTGCCTAGTATTCGAGTAGCCGATAAAGAGGCCCCTCTACCGTAGTTCAAAACGAAATTCCGTTGAATCCAAACTTCATTGTGTAATTGTTGATCATTGTAGCTGAGGTTTTTGTGTCTCTCGTTCTATAAGACCAACACTATGCTTTCTTCTATGGTTCTTGTATGTGTATTTGTGGAAAATTCAATTCTACTTGTGTTTTTGCAGTACACAGTACTTAAGCAGACCGAGAACTCTTCTTGGTTTTTCAAGGGTTGCGACTTGTGCAATATTCAGCACATTTAAATAAATGTTTCTTTCTTTTCCTAGACGTTTTCCAAACACTTGATTCTTTATGACATTATGAAAATTTCTTTCTTTCCTCGAGTACAAACTCGAGTCCATCATTCATTGGCTGATATGTTACTATCATACATGTATACATGCAGACTCAAGCAAGGAGTTTGTAATGGTGGTACAACTGTGTTCAGGTCATTTGATACTTTTTATTGATAAAGATGTTCTTTTCCAGACTCAGTAGGGTTTTGTTGTTTTGTTTTGTTTTTTGTACCTCTATGAACATTATTGAATAATATGCCTTATAAGGGAATCTCTAATTAAGAGAATCATGTGTTTACATTTGGAATAAATTACATTCTGATAATACCCTAGCACCTGAGTCATACACGTTTTCTTTAATGAAAGGGGTTCAAACCTCTCCTGTACACCAAAGCATCCCAAGCCAAGTCTTGGAGGATTTGTCTGTCAGTCATTAAAATATCAGTTCACAGAAAGATGGATGAAACATGTTTTACTTTGATGAACTTTTTACCTTGGAGTACTTTGTTTAGTGTGAGAAGCTGTAAATGTGTCCAGTCCTTAAAGCATTATTCTGATTTTTCTTGTCCCCTCCATCATTTTCATGCTCTCCTTGTAAGGGCTGTGAAGATGCTCAGCAGAAAATGAGCTGCTCAGCTGCAGAAGAGCACTTCAGCCTACATTTCAAGCCAATTCAAATTTGAACTCCTACACTGTCTTCTCACATCCATTTCTTTTTGAATGTCAGTTAGGACATCAAGATGAATTAAGCACACTAAGCCCAATACTAAGAGACTGGTAGAGTGGATGAGCCACACAGCAGGACACAGCACTATTTTTGCTTCAGCCAGTGCTAACTTGATGCAGTCTTGCTGCTTGGGGATTTTGCAGGCTTTGACTTCTTGGGTGTGTGATGAGGATTTTGCTTAAATTAAACTCCTCATAAACACGTATGACCAACCTGTGCCTATGCTCTACCAGGACCTCATCGCGTACTTCTCTTTCAGTAACTCGGAGCCTGTGTTTTTTTGTTTTGCTATTTCTGACATGATTGGGCAACATTTTCCTTTTAATGTATATGTGGAATCCACAAAAAATATACCCACTTAAGTGTGCTTCAGCATAAATAAGCAGACACTGCAGTTTGGATTATTTCTAGGGAAACAGGAAAATATAGTATCTTTAATTCGCTGCATAACAGTTTACATTAATTATTAATCATTCGTATGTGTTGACAGTTGCAATAAACAGATTAAGAAAACATGCCGTGAAAATGCTGCCGTGTCCGTATTATAACAGAAATAATGCAGCTTCACTGAGCAGATCATCCATAAAACTTGCTCTATATGGATTTTATGAATAGTATGTTAATTTTGTTTAAAAAGACGATGAGGCCTAACGGGAAAGGCTAAAGTGTCAAGTCGGACTTGAATTCAACGACTCAGGTAACATTGGGCTCTCTAGCTAGGTTAGCTAACAGACAAGCTGTCTATTTGAGATGGTTAACTTAGCTAGTTCACACATTACTTATGCACATCTCTTGCGGCAACAGATTCTAATTTTCATGGCGATGGAGCACGTTAGTTAACTTGCAGATTAACTGCCAACTATTTGCTGTAGCTGCAATTAACGTTATTATCTAGCATTGGCTCGCTAACGATCGGATTGCTCTAAAAGAGCTGTGACAGCTGCATGTCAGTCCTCGGTCGCTGAACTGTCTTCATGTCTAAGCACGGATACCTGTCGATAATGGGATCATTTGGGGGAGAATGAAGTGTGAACTAGCTAGGATAATTAGCTACTATGGCTAGGTACCTGTCCGCCAACGATGTGGCAAATTTAAAATACTGCAGTTCTTTCGTATAAAGGGAAGCTTAAAATTGTGTGACATGTGACCTTTTATCTTGGCTGCTGGCTAGCTATTGTAATTAAGTTGAATTTCAGCTTGGACACCTTTATAGTAATTGATGGTTATTATGACACATCACATTCAGCCTCAAAGAACAATCTCTCTCATTCGTTTGGTTAGTGGTCAGTTTTCATCTTTTGCTAAAGTTATATTCTCTTCCCCTTCAGTTTCTTCCAGTGGGATCTCCCTCTCCAAGAAGGTCAAATTTGAGAATCACGCGTCCGGCGGGAGCCCTGGCCCTCGGGTTCGGGCGGGGTCACCCTGGCCCTCGGATTCAGGGTTCAACTTGTTCTATGGTTCACCTGGCCTGGTCTTTTCCACCTCTGTAGGCTGTGACTTGGGTAATATTCAACACATTTTTAAAAATGTTTGACAGTTGCAATCAACAGATTAAGAACACATTTTGCAGGTTAATTACTATAGTGGTTGTGTTTTTTAAAATCTACTTCTATTTTAGCTTTAATTTTGAATAAAGCCCATAACTAGATCTGCATGGCTTGCGGCTATTGTAATCAAGCTGAAATTGAGCAGAGCTAAATTATTTAAATAAAGCGCTTTCAGGGTGATGTGGAAGCAAAACAACATGGAAGATTGTGATTTACATCCGCTTGATTTTCTTGAGCCTTCTTTCTGCAAGATTAAGGGTGGGAAAATCAACAGAGAGTAAGTGATGAATTTAACTAGCTGGCATTAGATAAATCACAGAATTGTGGTTGTGTTTTTTAAAATCTACTTCTGTTTTAGTTTTAATTTTGAATAAAGCCCATAACTAGATCTGCATGGCTTGGGGCTGTTGTAATCAAGTTGAATTTCAGCTTGGACACCAGTATAGTAATTGAAGGTTATTATGGCACATCCCATTCAGCCTCGAAAAACAAACAGTCTCATTTATTTGATTCGTGTTCCTTTTTTCATCTTTCCCGAAAGGTATGGCATCGCAGCTCCAGGCATCCTCTTCCGCTTCAGTTACCTCTAGTGGGCTCGTCTGCTTCAAGAGGGTGAAATTCGAGCGTCATGCGTCTGGCAGGAGCCCTGGCCCTCGGGTTCGGGCGGGGTCGCCCTGGCCCTCGGATTCAGGGTTCAACTTGTTCTATGGTTCACCTGGCCTGGTCTTTTCCACCTCTGTAGGCTGTGAGTGGGTAATATTCAACACATTTTTAAAAAATGTTTGACAGTTGCAATCAACAGATTAAGAACACATTTTGCAGGTTAATTACTATAGCTAGCTACCTATCCACTAACGATGTGGCAAATATAAAATATTGCAGATTTTCCATATAAAGGGCAGGTTAAAATTTGTGACCTTGTATTTGATCTTGTCTACTGGCTAGCTAATAACACGTGCACTTGGACTTTCCACTTTTAGATGCTACACCTGCCTGTTATTATTACCTTACTGCCAAGTCATGAAGAATCCATAGAGTAGTAAATTGATATTCTGTGGGAATCTTCTCATACCTGTCGATACAGCACAGCTAGATTATTTAAATAAAGCGCTTTCAGGGTGATGTGGAGGCAAAACAACATGGATGATTGTGATTTACATCCGCTTGATTTTCTTGAGCCTTCTTTCTGCAAGATTAAGGGTGGGAAAATCAACAGAGAATAAGTTATGAAGTTAACTAGCTGGCATTAGATAAATCACAGAATTGTGGTTGTGTTTTTTAAAATCTACTTCTGTTTTAGTTTTAATTTTGAATAAAGCCCATAACTAGATCTGCATGGCTTGCGGCTGTTGTAATCAAGTTGAATTTCAGCTTGGACACCAATATAGTAATTGAAGGTTATTATGGCACATCCCATTCAGCCTCGAAGAACAAACAGTCTCATTTATTTGATTCGTGTTCCTTTTTTCATCTTTCCCTAAAGGTATGGCATCGCAGCTCCAGGCATCCTCTTCCGCTTTCAATTAACTCTAGTTAATTGCTTCAAGAAGATCAAATTCGAGCGTCATGCGTCTGGCGGGAGCCCTGGCCCTCGGATTCGGGTGGGGACACCCTGGCCCTCGGATTCGGGGTCCAATTCAACCTATGGCTCACCTGGCCTGGTCTTTTCCACCTCTGGAGGCTCTGAGATGTGCAACATTCAATACATTTAAATAAATGTTTCATTCACATTATGGAAATTTCTTATTTCCTGTAGTATCTTCAACGGTTCAGTTTTGCCAGCATGCTCTATGTACCTCTTTGAACATAATTGAATAATATGCCTTGCAAGGGACTATTTTAATTAAAAGAATTAAGATAATCATGTGTCATACACGTTTTCTTTAATAAACGGTTGGTGGTGCTGTGCCAGTTTCACTAATTACTTAAATCACTCAGGCCATAGTTTAGTTAATGCTGTGTCCGTATTTGTTCTGTTAGTACAAGGTTGAAGCTGCTGTAAATGATTTTGAAGTTATCAACTTCTGCTGTACCACTGAAGGAGTCCACCCCCTCCCTTTAGAGCATCTGTTTTTTTAATGGATATAAATCTGGAAAATTACAGACTTGACAGATTAAAAAGCTAACAACAAAAAAAATAATCAGAGATGACTTTTATAAGCCGTCACCTTAAAAAGGCACATTTAAAGAGTGGATCCAGTGCTCCAGCTTGCATGGAGTAGGCTGGAACATGTTCCTAATTAGGAACCACAACATGGCTGCTTAGGAAATCTGAATGCCAGACAGACAAAAACAAGGGCTTCAAACCTTTCCTGTAACACCAAAGCAACGCAAGCCAAGTCTTAGAGGATTTGTCTGTCAGTCATCAGCTATGGCTGTGTCACCTGACTGAGAAACACCTGGGTTACCTCTGACCCATGGGGTGGTAAATGGTCTACCAAAAACGACCTCAAATAGTGACAATTTGGTGGTGGCACTGGGCATCATTCTGATCTCACACAACACTGCTGGCAGTAGATTGAGGTAATAAAAGCAATATGGGCATCCGGTGATATGGAAGAGGATCGCCTTTTAAATAAAATGCAAGTAGCTCAGGTTGAACATAATGGTACCAAGAACCGGTTGGTGTAAGTATTGAATATTAATATGCATACATTGAATAATGTATGGTTTGGAGAACAATAGTGGAACCTGAACAAGTATTATTAAAAAATTAAATTGTGTATTGAGTGTTTTAAAGTGTGTATTGAGTTAACAGTCTTGAACTTAGGAAGACCTAGGAAGGACAAGATCTATCCATTTATTTCCTGTTTTCCATCATGGCCTTTGTTTCAATGTATAATTCATTTTGTCAACAATGCCAGATGACTGAGGATGGTAAGGGATGTGAAACTTCCAGTCAATAGTTAGGTAGGTGCATAGTTTCTGAGTTACCATAGAAATGAAACAGGGTCCCTGATCTGAATCTATTACCCGAGGCGCACCGTACCTCGGTATTATCTCCTTGGCTAGGATTTTAACCACAGCGCGGGCATCTTCCTTAGAACAAGGAAACGCCTCAGTCCACTTGGAAAACCTGTCTAGAATCACTAGCAAATACTTCAACTGACCACAAGGTGGCAGGTGCGTTTTGTCTAGCTGTAGATACTGAGAGGGATCTGCTCTAGTAGAAAGTGCCATTATTGTTGGTGATTTCAATATTCACTTTGATAGTGCCCAACACCCTCTGAACTTGGCCTTTAGTTCTATATTAGAATCAATTGGTTTCAATGTACAAAGAGAACCCACACACTCTGGTGGACATACTTACCCTGCTCTCATATTGACTGACTAAATTAGTACTTATTGTAGGGTATTGTTTATTACAATGATGTTGATTAACAAACTCTATCACTTATTGTTTATTGCACTTATCATTGTTTAAGATAGACCTTATGTGTTTTGTACTTCTAGGTATCAGCATTGATCCCAGTATTCTACAGTATTCTAGTTCACTGGTATGTTGGACTCTAACCTACTGTACTGTACTAGGATATATTCTATGAGTAAATGACAAAGCACTTTTGTAAGTCGCTCTGGATAACAGCGTACTGCTAAATGCTGTAAATGTAAATGTAAACATACGCTTGACTTAGTACTGCCATACGGTGTAGACATGGAGAAGGTAGTTATACTACCCCAGTCAGGTGCCATCTCAGGCCATTCCCTAATTTCATTTAAACTATGCATGAGCCACACTATAGTAACCTCGCCTCGCTATCATACCAGACACACGATCACATCGTCCACTGCACCTGGATTTATTGGGAATCTCCCAGACTAATAATTTGCGCCTAGGATTCCCTCAAACCCAACGGAACTTGATCAAATTACTGAATGCTTAGAATCAGTATTCTGCTGTGCACCTAATGATGTTGCTCCATTTAAGAATAAAAAAATTAGCTACAAAAATGTAGTACCTTGGTATAATGATCTCATTCGCAATTTAAAACAAAACACTCAAAGAATAGAACATAAATGGCACCGCACTAAGCCCGTAGTCTTCCAGCTTGCATGGAAGGAGAGCCTACTCACCTATAGAAAAACACTTATTACTGCTCGAACATCTTATCTCTTGAGCCCAATAGAAAATAACAAAAATAATCCTAGATTTCTTTTTAGTATCTGTACAGTCAGGTATTTTATTAACTACTTCCCATCTTGGGGGTCCATGGGTTTTGAGAGTTATGATAAACTGGGATGTTATGATGCTGTCACTTCACCTCTCTTTTGTCACTCGAGTGTGTTGACTGAGAGCGGCGGAGTGCTGATGTTCCAGGGTGCCCTCGTGCCTGTGTTTCCTTCTGGCTCTTTCCTTTTAGCTGTGCTGCCATAGCTAGTTCTGCCGGAGCCCATCTTTGCACATTATAGTTCCCTAATTTACACACCCTTGTACCTGGACATGCCTAATAATCTAGTCTCTCTTTCTGCCGAGGTACACCTACTCCTGATGTCATGATGTTACTGAGCCTCAACCCGTCTCAGCTGCCATGGCTCTTCCCACCACCCCCTGATGTGCCCTGCTGTAGGCCACCACAGCTCCACCCTAGCCAACTGCTTCTCCCTTGCCCTTAATGGATGCTCTCTTGTGGGATGGGCTTTGGACACATGCAAACCATCGCGTCAAGACTAGGGCCTCTAGCAAATTGGACTGGACATTAACTGCTTATTTTTTCATTTTTTTATTTATTTCTCTCTTAAAATTGATATTATTGTGGTGAGCGTTGCCAGGCAAAGGAGGATGGGCTTCCCCTTTGGGTCTTGGTTGCTCTCAAGGTTTCTTCCTCATGCTCTAGGGAGTTCTTCCTCGCCATTGTCGCCCTTGGCTTGCTCACTGGGGGCTTGGACTTGGACATTTGTAAAACTGCTTTGTGACAACATCTGCAGTAAAAAGCGATATATAAATACATAAGGATAGTGATATTAAATGCAACCGCAGAAAAATGAACCAATAACATCATTCTTGCACAAAGAATTGTCCATCCCACTACCAATGTTACAATGTATTCACCAAATCTACTTTTACATATTGTTATTTGCATTCGGCACTATTATATACAAACCATACATTAATCAATATGTTCCAACACATTCCAAGAGAAGGCTTCTCTTGACCTTATCCTAAAGAAGATTGTTTTTCTATATGGTCTTGAGCCTGGTGGAGAGGTCATATATCTTACCCTGAGGTCCACCAAAGCCTACCTAGGATCCTTTGCTTAAGCCTGCAGATGCCTCTGCCCTGTACGCAAATCAATCTGAAAGGACACAGAATCTTTATACTCCCTTATGTTTTATGTTATTAATATGTCTAATGCATTGTTCGGTCTCTTTTGCCTGTAAACACTCCTTATTACCTCAAGGGCATGCCACTGTGTGAGTCCTCAGCCCGCCCGAACCAACACCACTGCTACGACCACCTCCGTCGTCGGGCCACGGCCGTCGATCTTCTTTTCTGATTCATCAAGAAGCCTTTTGTAGGGCTGAAAGAAGATCGATATGTATTACATGTTTTAAAATTCAAATTCTTATATGTTGTGTCTTGTTTTGTACATTGTTGTATGTCAGTAGATAATGTTGTTTTTAGTTTATAGATTTGTAAAAAAATTAAAATAAAAATCTCAATACTATCTTAATAGGTTTCCAACAGTCCCATGGTAGGCAGTAGTTCACCTGGGTGCTGGGAATATTGACATGCCTATCGATATCTTGTTGCCATTTTTTTTTTGCCTTGGCTCCTGCCACAGTTCCAGCAGTCTGTGATGTCATCCTACGATAGGTCAGGAAGCGGCTCCGTTCTTCACCACCGGCCCGCAGCCTACTCGCTCGGCCGGAGGAAAGTCAACTGGTACCCTTACCTGTGAGAGGAAGAGGAACAGCGACAGACAGGAGGGATTCCTGCATTGAACATCAGATGGATTATTGAAGTTGATTATTGTAGTTTCTGGGCAGAGAAACTCTATTAAATGTATCTGAAATACAATGTGTGAGTGTTGGGTTTAACAAGATGGCTGTCGTATTTTGAATTCAATGGGAGGTGTAACTGTATTTAAAAATGGTTCTTTGGCACTTACTGGCAGTATGTGTTCAGAACACATCTCACATCCAACATCAAGCTCTTATTTAACTCCTATAGATTTTTAACTTCTGACTTTGAATCTTTGTTTCATTTAAAGGGATACTGTGGGCTAAATGGAGCTAAATCTACAACTACAGTAGTGAACTGTATTACTACAGAGAAATCGTTTTGGGATTCTGTGTGTTTAAAATAGGAAAAAAAATATATGAAACTTTAAAAGGGCTGGCAATTAATGATTCATGTTTCAACAGAAATATAAAACACATTTTAGGACTTGCAGATGCTTTATTTTCGTTAAAACTATTTGTAGATTATGTTGTGAACTATGCCCTAATTTGTTGTTTGTTGTTTGGGACCAGTCTGTGATGATCTGTAACCAACACAGCAGCATAACCAAATTTGAACTTCTGCTGTATTGCAAAACAATATCAAATGTAAAAATATGATAATTATGGCCACATTACATCTCTATCACTTATTGTTTATTGCACTTATCATTGTTTAAGACAGACCTTATGTGTTTTGTACTTCTAGGTATCAGCATTGATCCCTGTATTCTACAGTATTCTAGTTCACTGGTATGTTGGACTCTAACCTACTGTACTGTACTAGGATATATTCTATGAGTAAAGGACAAAGCACTTTTGTAAGACGCTCTGGATAAGAGCATCTGCTAAATGCTGTAAATGTAAATGTAAATGTAATCAAAAACCAGCCATTTTTGCACATTTTCAGCAAATTGATGTTTCAGGCTTTATTGATGATTTGAGCGTTGCCTTGTAAAGAACGATAACATCCTCGTGAAACGTGACGAGATGGGGGAAACATCTTCACTACCTATCATAAGACAAAAAAGTTATTGATTTTTAAAAAATGGATATAACTGTGATATTCTGTCTAACAACTAAATTGTCATATGTGTTTCTAGCAATATGTTCTTACCTGTAGTTGCAGCAGCAGCTACAGTGTTAGGGTGCTCCTTGCTTTTCTTTTTGAGTTTCTAACAAAAACAAAACAATGATTTAGTAGAAAAATATCAGAGCATAAGTAAATTTATAACTAAAAGTACAGATACAAACCAGTAATAATGCAACAGAATATAATTTAGAACAAATTATGTCATTTATGCAAAGTGATATATACACATTCAGTGTGAAATGAAATTCAAATATGCACTACTTTAAAAATTAATAATGTAACAAAATCTAAATAAGAAATAAGTCAAATGTTTTACCTTTAAGTCCTTTGAGACCTTACTGAAGGGGAATAGGAAATGCAATCTCCCCTTCTGGGCTTTCATGGTTTTGCTCTGATTGTCCAGAACAGGCTCAGTACATGGTGACCTAGCAGACATCTCAGACTGTAGTGATGGAGAGCTATGTATATCGATGCTGAACAGGGAAGACCAGTCATTGTGTACACTGGGGGACTCTTGAGCCTTCTTCACAGAGGGTGGGACAACCAACTCCATAACTTGGCTTGCCATGACGTCGGAGGAGGTGTTCATACTATCTGTGCATAGCTCTGATGATGCCTGTGATGATTTCAAGTCATCCTGCTCTAGGTAGATTGGCATGACCATACCACAGAGCTCACAAGATGAGACCCCTTCAAGGTCAGGATTTATTAAATGACGGGACAAAAAATGTGTCCTTCCTTTTATGTGGGGATTGATGTCTTGCGACAGTTCAGCAAATTCCTCCATCTCATCATCAAAGCGCTGAAGCATATCCGAAACCGGAGAGCCAGCTATAGGAATGGTACTTATAGGTCTAGATGTACCATCGTCATGGACATCTGAGGATAACGATGTCAAACTCTCAGTATCTCCTATCAGAAGCTCACTCATTGCTTCTGAATTTGTATCTTCCATAGTCGAGTGGAATTTCATCACAATTTGGTCTCTCTCATGGTCATCCAGGCAACTGCGATGTGTATCAATAACTGCAGTCCTAACATCTCTGCTTAGAGAGTCTATATGAGCTGTCCCCTCCTTCACGTGGACTGAAGCTGAATGATTTATCTCACAAGATCTGGTACGGAAAGCATTCAGCAAATCTGCAGTTTCCTTCTTGGAATTTGAAAGCAACACTGATCTTAGATCAACATCTAACATTTCTTCCAGAGATGAAAGAAGACCCATCACAGTTACTTCACTGACAATGTCGGCAATGAATGAACCCATATGAGAGATCATGACCTTTGTCTCCTGTGAAAGAAAGAAGAGATAACATAGAAAGGCGAACATTGAAAATTGCTCCAAAATGGTTTTGGTTGTTTGGTTTAGAATTAATATGAATCCCATTTAAAATATGTTGATGTGTAAGCAATGTAGTATGACTTACTGGACTAGGGATTGCTTTCCGGATAGATGTCCACTGCCTAAAAGAATGTGAATAAAAGCATTCTTTAGAACTATAATTAATATTTATTCTAAAAATATCATACATTCAAAAGTATACCAAAAATTAAAATGATAAATTGAAAAAGCAGAAGAAGAAGAAGAAGAAGAAGAAGAAGAAGAAGAAGAAAAAGAAGAAGAAAAGTTTTAAAAATGGCATACTCATGAGTCAGATCCATCACAAAATGGGTCAAGATTGGTGCAATATCGAGCTTCTCCAAGTCTGGGATGATTTTTTTGGCTCTATCAAGGAGCATTTTGCTGTCATTCCTCACAGGTTTATTCTCGTCTTGTCTTATGCTTTTTGACTTGCTCTTGTTTTGAGAACCATAGAAGAGGTTGAATAAAAAGAAATTAAATATCAGGATAACATAACAACTGTGCTGACATCTCACTTATTAGCAACAATTCGATTTTCTGATGAATAACAAATTTGGCCATTTTAAACTCACCTTTTTAAATACTGAAGAAGCCCATGCCACTTTTGGAGGTGAAGGAATTTTACTATGGAAACAACAAAAATATATAAGGAAATGTTGTTCGTTTGTCATTCTTCAAACATCAACAGCCTGAACTAAAATCCATGATCAAATTATTTTGAGAGAGCTTGTGTCTAAGTTTATAGATTGTTATTCTTATTCTCTATTTAATGGATGAATCACTCATAGAGCTCAGGTCCATATTGTATTTTGTTAATTGCACAATACAATCAAAATTATTTTATTCTACTTTAGCACATTATAAGGAAAATAAGACTAATTCCTTTAACATTACTTCCTAATCTTTTAAAATAACAAGGCTGATGAAACATGTTTCATCTGTTTCATGTTTCATCGTTCCGATACTTTGGAATAGTCCAGAAAGTATTTAGAGTGCAAGCTCTATTGGTGTTTAATACAGATTAAAGAGTGGCTTGTTTAGCTTGGTCTAATTGTTCAGCTTGTTTAGCCAGTTTAATTTAAATTCTGTTTCAATTAATTTCATTTTCTACATTTATATTTTGTGACTATTAACTGTTTTATTTGATCAATGTTTTATTACTGAATACTGTTCGTTCATTGCAGTGTAAAGCACCTTGAGATTTTGGGTTCTATAAGGAATATGCTGTATAAATAAGAATCATTTAAAATTAATATTGTTATTCTAAGATTTTTTAACATTGTAGTGCAAAGGCCTTACATCTTCCTGCCAAAAAGACGCTTCTGTTTCTCCATTTGTCCTGGTCCAAGTTTTCTTAGGACTCTCCTGGAATACTTTGTTCTGAAAAGGCGATATGAAGTCAAAAGCATAAATCATTTTTACAGTTTGGTGGACAGACAGCAATCTAACATGTAAGCAGGCAGGCTTGAGGATCAGAAGGCAGACAGTTATACATGTGAATGGCAGTCAGTTCAGAAAGACTGTCAGTATGCAGACCAACACTCATGGAGGACAGAAAACAGGCAAGAAAGCAATCAGAATGGCAGCACACCTTTACAGGCAAATTTCAACAGGCAAGCAGCTGGGTATGCATATCCCTAAACCATTAGTTCCAAAGGCTAAATCTTACTGCATTGAATACAAAAAGTTTATGAATGGTTTAAACTGATTTTATTAGTGGTTAATAATTAGGTCACAAACAACTTAAACATCATTAAGTAAACAGTCATGGGGGCAGCAGGAATGTGTTGACCTGTAGAATGCGTTGGTGGGTATATGGAAGTAACTTATTAGCTAACAAATATCTGACCCCACGTAATGGTGACTGTTGGAGAAGGCAAACTAAGATAAGTAACCAGTCAGGTTAGCAGTACATATGAAGGTGAGCTAACTAGCCCATATGGCAAGCAACAGGTCAGCTGCTCTTTTTACGCATTTAAACTGTTCATTTATAGCCATTAACAAGGTACTTTTAAACTCTAGACTTTGGAACTCTCAAATGGAACTCTCCATTTATGTTTGCTCATAACATAAAACCCGTTTTCGCTTCACTGATTCAAGCAATAAGTCCTTTTTTTTTTGATAATTCTATTGCATATATTTTTTTTTCCGTTTCAGACAACGGGACGAGTATGACAGCGACTGAAACGCACCCATTAACACTAACTTACGTGTTAACCAACAGTCACTTCCAAATATTCAACCTGTGGCTCGGCACCGCTAAAATGATTTTATAACCATGAGGGCATCTGACAGAATCAACACATAACCGACAACTGCTGTGAAAGTTAGAAAGCACCGAATACATACATTGTTTTTGCTCACACAGCGCACAAAGTGTTAATGGTCAAAATTATCAAATTAAATTGTTTATATTTAGCACATTCTCTCTAGTGAGTGAACAGAGGTAGACGCAGAGAGAGGGGCGCTACTGTGGATCGACTCTTCTCTGCTAAGTAGAGCTGTTCGTCTCAAACTGCCCGCACTTAGGAACGTTATACGCACCTGCAGCGTGGACGTACCACATCGAAATACGTCACCAATTGTGGGCAGACGAGAAAGGGCGGGTATGGTGATGAAATTTGGTTTAATCACTTATATTACTTGTCTTGTACCTTTAAAACAGCAAAATCTAAATAGTATAAAAAGCAGTCGCTTATGCTTGACATAAAGCCTTGTGTGAGAAAACAGGTGGAACGTCAATGCATTCCATAACTATATAAAACTACAGCAGACAGACCGTTCATCATAAAATTAGAAAAGCTCTAGCTATAGTAGCTAAGCGGACATTTAGACAGACAGACAGATACATACACATACAATTAGATGGAAAATAGCCTTCTGTAATTACAAAATTGACTTATTCAACCGTACCTTGTTCTGGAAAGTTGACCTACGATTAGGTTTAATTCACTCTATTGTCTTCCAACTTTATAACTGCTGAAATCTGTCAAGTGAAATGACATATAAATGCTTGCGCTCACCTTTATATACTTGTAGTGACGTCAAAGCTGTTGTGATGTCATATGCATTGTGACATTTCTAGAATGCTGCACTGACATTTTGGTTATTGGGAAAATAAGTCAATAGTTCAAAAAATATTTGAAATCCCTATTTTTAGCAGCAGCCGAGTAAGTAGCTGATAGATGGGTACTGGTAGATGGGTACATCTTTCTTCAAAAGAACCCTTATATGACTTTCAACTTTTTTTTCGTATAGAGACCCTTTTGTGTGTAACAAAAAATAATGTGATTTGTCAAACATCCAGTTTCAAACAATATTTGCCCCAAAAGAGGCCAAACCAAAGACATAAAGAATAATCATTATAAATTAATTATCTGCAAAGTTTACAAAGATTTGTACTGCAAAGAATGACATTTACTGTTTGTGAACAAGTCAGTAACAATATTATCCAGTAAAGTGGTGGTATATTTCAGAGAAAAGTTACATATTAAACTTATTTTCCTCAAAATCTTCATTTTGATTAACATTTGAGGTATGAAACCTAATATTTAAGCAGTTCCTGAAACATTGGTTGTACATGCACTTGCATAAAGTGATCAATCGGTCTGGCTACAAACCGGCACATTCTAGAGAAACGGCCCTCATAGCATGTGACGCAAAAACTTGCTGCTAAAGCTGCCAAACTGTCATGTGTTTTGATTCTTCTAGTCCTTTCAGCAGCCTTTGACATTCTTCTCTAATCTAACACGGTCTTGCAGATTTCTCCTTTGTAACATACGAAGGATTCGGCCCGTTCTCTCACAGGAAGCTACCCAGGTGCTTGTGCAGTCTCTTGTAATCTCAAGGCTAGACTAATGCAACTCGCTACTTGCTGGTCTTCCTCCGAGACGTCAGACCTCTACAATTTGTCCAAAACACATCAGCAAGACTGGTCTCGACTGGTCTCCCTTTATTGGCTTCCAATAGCTGCACACATCAGATTAAAACCTGAATGTTTGCCTACAAAGCCAAAAATGTCCCTCAATATTTGATGTCAATGGTAAAAGCCCGATCTGTACCTTGAGTACGTCAAACCTCAAGTATGGCTTGGCTTGAAACACCATGCTTGAAGTCTCATGGAAGACAAGTATCGAGCGTATTCTCTATCTTGGATCCTAGATGGTGGAACAAATGTCTGCTTACTGTCTGGACAGCAGAGTCCCTTATGGTCTTCAAACGCAGACTGAAGACCCATCTATTTGTGGAATATTTAAATGAGCACTGATCCTACACCTATGTTGAGTAACTGAACCTTTGGTACTTATTATAGAGTATTGTTTTCCGATCTTATCGATATCTGTTATAGAGTATTTTGCACTTCTAGGCATCAGCACTGATCCCTGTATTTCAACAGTATTCTAGTTCAATGGTATCTTGGACTCTAACTTACTGCACTGGCTAGGATGTATTCATTCCTTGAGTAAATGATAAAGCACTTTTGTAAGTCACTCTGGATAAAAACATCTGCTAAATATCGTGAATGGAAATGTAAATAAGCCTAGAAAAGAATGGAATTAATAACAACATCACATACAGAAAAATAAACTTGGTAAAAAAAAAGCAAGAAAACAGACAAAATCTTTCATAGGTACTGAAAACAAAAAGAAATTTTACACATCAATATGAAATTAACAATAAGTCTCTTAACATAAGTTACTTATACTGAAACTTGCTGATGTGGTTGGAAATATTTCCAAGAGGAACCTGTGGATACCCAATGTCCTCCTCATGATACATACCATAACCATAATTGAAGCATTCCGAGGGATTCGCCTTTGGAATCAGACTCTGTTTGGACTGCTGACACCTCTAAAGCGATCACACAAGTTAAAGATGGGATGCAGGGCTTTTGGGCAGCTGGACATCAACTTTTTCTCACAATTTTTCTTCATCTGAAGTTGAACTGAGTGAATTGAGTGAAGTAACCTCATGTACCACAGAAACTATTCAGCCTCCTCTCAACGGCTGCCAACGCTTTTCTCATCTTCATAGTTTCTACATCCTCCAGAGCATCTTTGAAATGGAATTTCATTGCTCCTGCAAACCTGGTGTACATGTAAATGGAGTACTGTATCTGCTTTTACCTCCTGTAATTATACTGTTTATAAACAGAGAAAGAAATGATGCTCATGAAAGAGAAAATGTAGACGTATGGCTTGATCCTCATGGCTGGTGGATTGTTTCTATGGTACCAGCACGGCAACCAGCACTCCAACCAGGACAGCAACAACAACGGCAACCAGCACGGCAACAGGAACAGCAAGAAGAATAGCAACCAGCATGGCAACCAGCACGGCAACCAGGACAGCAACAAGAACATTAGCATTATATGACTAATAGAATATCCTAAATTTCAGCAAAAGCTCAGTAAATATGTTTTGCTGAAAAACCCAATTAAAACTCAAAGGTTAATGCAGAAATGATTATATAATTTGGGAGCACTGGACTTACTGTGTGAAAGGAGGGACTTGCTCCCAAAGTCCTAAAGAGGAACATTGCTGGGATCATGCAGGCAGTCTGTGCTTTCGCAAGGCAATCAGCATGTGGAGTCTGGTGTTTTCTGCTGAGGTTAGATGTGATATGAGCTGCTCCTTGAGCACTGATCCACACTGCAGACGTCATGGACAAATACAGAGCGCTCTGGACGGGCCTGCTAAAGCTATGCGCACCATCGTCACTAGAGTGCACTTTACACACTTTCATCATTGCTAGAGTGAGCCTTACACACTTTCATTGCCGCAAGAGTGCGCTTTACTCACACACTTTCAGACTCTTATATGGATTTGGTCCAACCACATTCTTCCCTCCGGTTGGATTTCTGTGCCATATATTTGAACATCCTGCTCTTCCAGGCATGTCTACACACACCAGCAGACATGTCCGTTCAGAACCAGAGGCTTCACATGGGTCTAAATGAACAGTTTAATCATGAGTGCTTAAGGAGGTGCTGTGAAGCTCAGAGATATAAACCACTTGGTCTCCCTGTTGCTGGCTGTAGATGTTTTGCAGATCTGCAGCAGGCCCGCCTCACCAGTCGGAGCACAAAGCAGAAGGTTCAGCTCCTGGGAGCCCTGCTTGAGTGTGTTTCAGCCCGCTGCCCTGCATTTGAAGAAGACTATGATCAGGTTCAGTTAAACGGCCCCCTCAGCCATTCAGAACACCTCAGAACCCCACGCAGTACCCTGCAGGAACTGAACACAGGCACCTTTGTTTTTTCACTGCTGTTGAAGTCCAGGAGCAACGCCCCCTCTGATGTTCTCCTGTGCTGTCCTCCAAAGGATGCCCATGAGTTCCTGAGTTACTGCAGCTGAAAGAGGAGGAAGAGAGGCTTGGGGCCTCTTTCTTCTCTTACATCTGCCCTGTGGAAAACTTTTGAGTTTCATATCAAGTCTGTGCTCATATGCACCAGGTAATTATGTATCACTGTTCCATATCTCATTTGTGTTAATGGACTGGTCTTAACCAGTCTTAACGTGTTTGTTTAAAGTGTACATTTTCTCACCGAGAGCAGGCGCTTTCTCCGGACATCTGTTTAAAGTGTTCATGAAAGTTTCATAACATACATAACTTAAATGTGAACATTTAAAATGCTCACCAGTTCAGCTTCTATTCATCACATAACTTTCAAATCCCAGAGTGTGTGAGTTTGGGAAAACATAACTGACATGGACTGAGCATTCTACGTGCTCTGCTGGCTTTGCATTAGTGTACATGTTTACTGTTTTGATGCTCCACATTAGATAAGCTGTTATCTACTAGTAAAACATACACAAGCATATTAGCATGTGATAACTCACACACTGTATAAGGGATGCAGCAAGTTATTTCTGTGCAAATGTTTTAATATTTCTGTTCTCCATTTTGTGAAAGCTGTGGACAGCAGAGCTGCAGAGTGGATGTCTACAACTACCTCTCTGTTAATCTGAGCCCTACTATGACCGACAGTCTACACACTTACTTTAAGGTCTGTCACGTCACACACCCTCTTTGGATAACGCTTCATTACTGTGTTGTAAAGGAGAGAATACAGTTATGACATGCTGCCATTTTGATTTTATCACTCTCAATGAAAGGGTCTCTTTCTTTTTTCAGCCAACACTACTGGAGCGTTTTTGTGAGTGTGAAGTAGGCTGCAAGGCAACTGAAGAGGTGAAGTTTTTCACACTGCCACGGTGAGTCTCGGCTGACGTAGATGACCTTAAAGAATGAGTTTTAAACCAGTCCAACACACACACCCTCCTCCACTCACACACACTTCCAGTCCTTAAGTCACTTTTCCTCTTGGAACAGTATTCTCATCCTCCACATTAAGCGGTTTGACATGCTGGGCCAAAAGCTCTCAGACGTGATGGACGTCCCGTCCGAGCTGGATCTCTCTGCCCTTCCTGGGGTGGCTTCTCTCAGGCAGCAGTCGAGGTGAGCTCGTACCATCAACCCGTGCCCACATACTTCTCTGTCCACCCATTCCCCTTTAGCTACAAAATGCTGACTGAATGAAAAGAAAAGCAAAACGATAAACTGGGGGAAAACTCCAGTCCCCAGCCAGGTAGAGTTGTGCCATTTTCTTTCAGTGGAGTGATAATACAGCTGTGTATAAGTATCTGCCATAATGACTAAGTTCTTTTAACCCATCAGTAGTAAATGAGAGAGGAGAAGGACAGGGAGCTAGAGGACAGCACGTAAGCCCACCGGTGAGGAGAGAGAGAGACCAAAAAGAAGAGAGATACAGGCTGAGAGAGACACAGAGACAGAATGAGAGACAATGAAAGAGGCCTGTTAATACAGAGATGGGGTTTCAACGATCCATGATGCATTTTCAGTTAATCGTATGAAAAAAACAGATGTAGTTGTTGGTTGCAGGAATGTGCACCCACCGGCACCCACAGACTCCTGGCTGTGGTTTCTCATTTAGGTGACAGCCTTGACCATGGAGAGTAATCTGATATTATTCATACATGTGCAGTAGAAACCATTAAGTGACTAAGGAAAACCAGAAAGCTGGTTATGATTTTCGAGTCCTTTGAAATTATTTTTACTAGCATAATGTAGTCCACCCAGCCAATAATACATGTTATCCTTTACACATATGTATATGTATATATATATATATATATATATATATGTCATGTTATTTCACATATGTTTGAAAACCCGATGAATGTAAAAACGGGCATATATTATATATATATTCACATATGTAATAGATGTATGTGTTTTGAAACTAAGTAACGATGAAAAGGTTGATGTATATAAAACCTTTGATTGCATGCTTTCATTTTTAATTGAATGTAACATAAACATAACCTCTTTTGCTGAAAAGATGCTAATAAAACCATAATCCAATCTAGCACTCTTTTCATTGTGTTTCAATCATTTCGCCATGACTGAACGTCTGCTGAAAAATATTTACTACACTCCTTCAAACCCAGGATCCTATGGAGGGGTCAAGAGTCTGCAAAGGTCCGTGGTGGATGAAATCGGTAAACGGGTTGATGATAAGGAAATCAAAAACTGGTTAGCAGCTCAGGATGCATACATGCTACATAAACCAATCTCTGTGAAATTTAAAAGAAACAGAGTCATTGTAAAAAAACACAGATGAACAATGGCAGGCCGATTTGGTGGACAAGACCAACATAATGGGACCATGAAATTTATGCTAACGTGTATAGATATACTTTCCAAGTATGCTTGGGTATGCATGATGAAAAACAAGACAGGTGCTGAGGTTACCAAAGCCTTTGTTTCAATTCTAAAAGAAGGCAGAGTTCCTAAAAAACTTCAGACTGATGAAGGGAAAGAATTTTTTAATAAAAGTTTCAAAACATTAATGAAAAAAACAACGTCAATCAATTTGCTACTGGGACGGGACAAAAAGCATCAGTGTGTGAACGGTTCAACAGGATGTTGAAAACCAGAATGTGGAGATACTTCACAGCCATCAATACGAGAAAATACATCGATGTGGTACAAGACTTGGTTCATGCTTATAACAACAGCTTTCACAGAAGCATTCAAATGAAACCCGTTGAAGTGAACGAAGGAAATTCCTTCACAGTGTTTAAAACCTTGTATGGGTTGTTTCAACCGAAAAAGGTGGAAAAACTAAGATTGAAGTTTAGAGTCGGTGATACCATCAGAATGTCACGATTAAAAAGACATTTTGAGAAAGGGTACGAGCAGGATGAATCACTTTATGGATGAATATTTTACCGTTTCTGAATGTCTAAGGAGAGACCCTCCTGTATACAAATTACGGGATTTTGATGGGGAAAATATAGATGAGATCTTTTATGAAGAGGAGCTGCAAAAGACTTTAGTGGCCTTTAAAACTGAAAAAAATTGTAACTCGGGTTTATTTTGTTCATCAGCTCATCATACAGAGGTTGCCAACATGTATAACACCATACAATGTTATCAGGAACAAGGAACTCGTGATTGTGTGAACCTACGGAGATACATAAAATAGAATTATAAACCGTGAGCATAAAAAGATCATCATGATGGTATCTTCTTTACCAGAACAAATAGATGTCACATCATTTAATGATTCATTTAAGTAAATAGAATTACCTACTTCGAAGTTCAAGTTTTTCTGTATAGCTAGCCATGAGAATAAGAATAGCCATCGAGTTTCAGTCAATCAAAATGTTTCACGTACTCTAAAACACAATGGTCATATTTGATATTGATCAAAAATAATCAGAATAAAGATAATATCCTTTCCTAGCTCGCAAAAAGAATAGATACGTACATAATGTACATAATATGTAATTATCGTTTGTTAAGATGTATGTTTTATCTAGACCTAAAAATTAATTATGACGCTAAGCTCTACCGAGTTAAATCATATAACGCATGATAAAGTATTTCAACCATTAGCTAAATAAATAAATAGCTAGATACACGTCAGCCTTTTTAGTAACTTATACTAATATAAAGTATAGCATGAATTAGTTAAGCATTACTGAATTGCTTACCTGTTCAAAACGGATGAGCCATGTCCATGTTCGTTCAGAGGTCCTGACAAAAGTTTTTAGATGTATCGCTTACAATTACGACTGTGAACTAAAGGAGTGAAGTACCGTAAAACACGGCTTTAAGAAAGAAGTGTAGGTGGGAAAAAAGGAAATGGTTTTCAGATAAAAGCTGTAAATTACAATCCACCCCTCCCCAACACCACTCTCAGATGTGGAATGCACTGAAAAGTGTTAAGGGCCCAAAGTGTGATAACGGACAAGAACCTAGTGTGATAAAACTTGTAAAGTAACCACATCCTGCTTTTTCCGTGAACAACGAGATGCCCGTGTACCTGCAGTGCCAGGGGATTTACTGTCTCTGGTTCGGTGGCGCTGAGACGTAGCGAACTCGGACTGTGCAGAAACAACTGGAGTTTTGTCCAAGCCTACCGAACCAGGAATGGGTTTGCTATTCCTCGACTAGTTTTGGCCAAGGGCGAGCGAGGGACTGCGGGTTGCATGACTGCACATTCCTTGACCAATGCATTGTTAATGATCCATTTTATTTCTGTTTGTTCATTCATACCACATCAAAGTCAGTTCACGTAATTTTCAAAGCCAGTGTGCGTGCCCTAAAAGTATGCAAACTGTTCAAAACATATGCCTTAAATTAGAAAATTATATGTTACTGATCACTGAAATAACCAACTTTCTGGAGAAGCAGATCCAGTCTGGTTAGCAGTGGCTTGCACTGCTGTCTGTGCAAACAGTTATACTGTGTATGACTATGTATGTGACGAATAAACCAAACTTGAACTTGAACAGTGTGCACTTAAAAAAGGGATCCTCGCGATTCTTTTCCAGCTGTTTGTCTTGGTTTTATTTGATAATGTTTCTCTCATCAATTATGCAAAATATATGTATTGAATTCTGTTAAAATTATTATAATAAATGCATTTATCTATTATATTTACACATTTGTTCTGTGTCTGAACAGGCAGGGTATGGATACATATACTTTGACATTTCCCAGATCTATAAACAAATCTCACATACAAGACTGCACCTTTTGCAAAATTGTATACTTGTTTTTGTATCTGGAGTAAGCAGAATTAATGCCGTAGGTCACAGAAGACCTGTCTTTTTTGTATGTTTGCTTTAACAGAGACCTCTTGTGGTGACTTGTCACAACTACGGCAAGAGGCAGTCGCAGACGAGCTCTTGGACGCCAAAGATCACAATAGCTTGGACTTTCATGTTCTATTTGTGCTTTATTATGCGTACAGTAGTTGTGGCATGTTTTATTTTTCCTTTCATAGCATCTCATAACATAGTAAAGTGAACAGTGGGAAAGTGGAACAAAAGAAAGGCATTAACATTGGGTCCCATGACAGTGTTGCAGTAAAGAAAAGAAAATAGGACATAGCTCACATTTCTTTTCAAGTAGCTCTCTCTCTCTCTCTCTCTCTCTCTCTCTCTCTCTCTCTCTCTATCTATCTATCTATCTATCTATCTATCTATCTATCTATCTATCTATCTATCTATCTATCTATCTATCTATCTATCTATCTATCTATCTATCTATCTATCTATCTCCCTCTCTCTTGCTGTCCCAGACAAATTGGGACACACGTCTGTGCTACTGGTTTAGGGTTAGGATTAGTTTTTTTTTTTTTTTTCAATTTTTTTTTAACAATACACATATTTTTATTCATTATATATTTTATATATTTTAATGTTGATTGTTTTGGTTCTGTATAAATTAAAAAAGTTTTTATGCTGCATTTGGCCTCAATTAATGTATTTTAAACATATTAGATGTGAGTCCTTGACCAGCATGTCAATAAAGCTACATCCAGTTGCTCTTATCACAGTGTGTTCAGTTCTTCTTAAAAGGGTAACATCGCAATTCTAAATTGTATTACAGTAAAGCAAAACATTAAAGATTATTTGGTTGTACTATTCTATTGATCCTATAGTCAGTGGCTATCAACAAGAAATGATAAAGCATAGTTTTATTGGGTGTGTGTCTGTAAAGAGAACTACAGCTCCCGGTGAGATTTTTGGTTCAAGATTAATCATCATGCAAATTATTGTGATTAACGCTTTGTCTGTTTAATTAAACTATTATACTATAAACCTAATATTTTAATAGGGCTGGCAACGTTCTAGATCTGATTATTACACGTGTGTGAAGTACAGGTGCTGTAGCTTTACAAAATAGAAAATGTCCACAGTAGCCTAATTATAATATATACATCCAAAATAAACACCAGAAGCCTGGACGAATACTAATGTACATAAGTGCATTAAATCTAGGTAGGACTGCTCGATAGGTAGGATAACAAAACACTTGTCCCACCATATAAAAGAAATGAGAGCGTGATAAGGACTCCAAGTCGCCACCAGATGGCGCCCGAGACCGCTTAAACGTATTCCAGTCGGAGCTGCCTTTTACATTAAACTGCCAGGGTACACACACTGGATGTTTAATCTTTCTAATGGGTAAGCTATATTTTTATAGTTAGGAAAGATTTTTTTTTAAACTATTAATCAGTTAAGGAATTCAAGCTGTTGCGTTTTTCTGAGGTGAGGGAATATTGCATAACCCTGTACTGGCCAAATAATTAGATTTGATGTGCTATTTTGTGGATTAATACCATACCAGGTATGGTGGCAACTTCCATCGAAAACTACTTTATCATCACAAACTACATCTAAGGAACTACCAGAAACGTAAGTAACGTTAACATTTTGCTTTTTGCAACATGTTTATTCTTCGTCTTTAGCGATTGTTTTATCTGTGAGAAGTGTAGTTGAATTGCTAGTCTGACGGAGAAGACTCAAGCGCTAGAAGTGCTCTGGTTATAGGGGACTTTATTTTGCGACACGTGAAATTAGCAGGCCTTTAGGGAGACCAGCAGCAACAGTTAGCTGTATAGCAGGTGCCAGGGCGCCGGATGTTGCAGGTAGTGTTAAGGTTTTAGGCAAGCATGGGTTTTCTAAGATAGTTATTCACGTAGGAGCTAACGATATACGCCTTCGTCAGTCAGAGATTACTGAAAATAATATTGAAGAGGTGTGTCAATTAGCGAAGGCGATGTCCGATGCTGTAGTATGCGCTTAATAACATAATTAGTATTAAAGTAACTGATTCACAGAAAACTCCTTTTATCTAAAGCTGGGTTTACTAAATGTTAGATCATCAGCGTCTAAAATGCTCATGATAACTGAAATACTAACAGATCATAGATGTAATGTACTTTTCCTAACAGAAACCTGGATCAAGCCAAACGAGTACATAGCTTTAAATGCAGCGTGTCCTTCTGGCTACAGCTATGTACACCACCCTCGTCTAACTAGCCGTGGAGGTGACATTGCAGTTATTTCTATTGATACATTAAGCATAAACCAGAAAGCCTTTGAAATGATTTTTACTAGCATAAATCATGTAGCCAGTGATAAAAAGCCCACCCAGCCTCTTCCAGTAATTGGCATCTACAGGCCACCAGGACGCTACTCAGAATTTATTAAGGAATTTGCAGATTTCCCTTTACACTTTTGTTGGTGATTTCAACAATATTCACTTTGATAGTGGCCAAGACCCTCTGATGGGCCTTTAGTTCTATATTAGAATCAGTTCGTTTTACCCAATGTATAACAGAACCCATACACTCTGGTGGACATATGCCTGACTTAGTACTGAGGTATGGTGTAGATGTAGTTATACTACTCCATCTCAGACCATTCCTTAATTTCATTTGAACTATGTACGCACAATCACATCAGCCACTGCACCTGGTTTTATTGGCAATCTACCAGACATATCATTTGCGACTAGGATGCCCTCAGACCCTACAGAACTTGGTCAAATAACTGAATGCTTAGAATCAGTATTCTGCTGCACACAACTCCGAGGACTGGAAATCATTATACCAGTCATGGTAGTCGGACGCAGTCCCTTGTGACTCCTCCACTTCCGTCCCAGGACCACATTCCCGTATTGTGGGAGTCAGCAGGGTAGCCAAGAACACGGGGGAATTGCATGCACGAGCTGGGGAAGTGTGTCTACTCCCCTTCCTCCCCTTCTTCCTACCCTTCCCAGGCATCCTTCTTCGGTTGGTGTTTCTGTAACGTCTCGAGGTAAACAGGATGCGGGGAAGAGGCACGATTAACCAGACGTTTATTACACACACGAATGATACATAAAACAACCCACATGCTCTGTACACCTTAAACATCAACAAACACACTACGACACAGGAGATGTATATACATTAAAGACGATTACACATAATGCAGAACAGGTGGACAACACGAGAGGACATGGCAACACGGATGAACACACACAAACCAAGACGTTTGAGGAGGGGGTGGGGCCATAACATGACATTGGCAGTCTCCCAGACATATTATTTGTAACTAGGATGCCCTCAAACGCCACAGAACTTCATCAAATAACTGAATGCTTAGAATCAGTATTCTGCTGCACACTTAATGATGTTGCCCCACTTAAGAATAAAAAAATTAGGGACAAAAAATTGGTACCTTGGTATAATGACCACATTTGCAATTTAAATCAAAACACTTTCACATTTTAAATAAAAAATTGAACGTAAATGGCGCCACACAGCTTGTAGTCTTCCGGCTTGCATGGAAGGAGAACCTTCTCAAGTTTAGAAAAGCACTTATTACCGCTCGAACAGCTTATCTCTCAAACCTAATAGAAAAAGAAAAAAATAATCCTAGATTTCTTTTTAGTACAATTGCCCATCTAACTAAGAATAAGATTGACACCAATGCTCAGATTACATCACCACCATAGTAGTAAGGAGTTCATGAATTTCTACAATGAGAAAATAAAGCACATTAGAGATAACGTTAAGAGCATTAATATGACATCGGGCAACTACTTAGGTACAACCAAGAACAACCAAGCCAAAAATGACTTTTGAATCCTTTACACCTATCCAAGAGCCAGAAATTGCATATCTGATGTCATGCTCAAAGTCCTCCAGTGTTTACTAGATTCACTGCCCACACACTTTCTTAAAGAAATTCTACCTGAAGTAATTGAACCTTTACTAAATTTAATAAACTAATCCTTAAATATTGGCTACGTTACTAAATCATTCAAATTTGAAGTAATCAGACCACTTCTCAAAAAATCTAACCTCAACCCATGTCAGCTGTCAAACTACAGACCGATCTCAAACCTACCATTTATTTCCAAGATCCTAGAAAAAGCTGTAGTTCAGCAGCTAAGCGCATATCTGAATCAGAACCGAATGCATAAAGGATGTTGAGAAACTTTCTCTCACTTAATCCTGACAAAACAGAGGTGCTTCTATTAGACACAGAGACAGCTAGATCCTCTAATTACTCAATGAACCTCAGTGAAATCACAGTCACATCTTCCCTAACAGATAAAGATCTTGGAGGTATCATGGATCCTAGTCTCTCGTTCGAAGCTCATGTAAATAATATTTCTAGGAAGGCCTTTCTCCACCTTAGGAACATTTCTAAGATTAGAAACATGCTCTCCTCACATGATGCAGAAAAGATAGTCCATGCATTTATTACTTCAAGATTGGACTATTGTAATGCCCTACTATTAGGCTGTACTACTAAGTGGTTAAACAAGCTCCAGCTAGTTCAAAATGCAGCAGGCAGAGTGCTCACTAGAACGACAAAATCTGAATCCATCACGGCTATCTAAGATACTTTACATTGGCTCCCAATAAAATTTCATATTGATTATAAAATACTTCTAATTACCTACAAAGCATTGAATGGTCTTGCCCCACAGTTCCTTAGAGAACTCTTAGTTCATTATAAACCACCATGTCTGCTTAGATCGAAAGGTGCAGGTTCTTTACCTGTACCAAGACACTTTACTTGTTTTTTCATTTTAGAATTATATTTTTCTCGGTAATTGTTATTATTGTGGTGACTGTTGTCGGCCAGAGGAGGATGGGCCCACCGTTTAGTTTTAGTTCCTCTCAAGGTTTCTTCCTCATGCTCTAGTGGGGTTTTTTCTTGCCAATGTCAGCCTTGGCTTGCTCACTGGTGGCTTGGACTTGGACATTTGTAAAGGTGCTTTGTGACATCTGTTCTAAAAAGCGCTATATAAATAACTTTTGATTTTGATTTTTGATTTGATCCCCTGAGGAAAAGCCAGAGTAGCTCCCACTCTGAGGCAGATGCTTCCTCTGTGAGCCATTTCCCACCACTGGATGAGCCCCAGAGAGAGTGAAGGATCCGCGGCCCACAGGCTGCTGTCAGAGAAGAGCGGCCCCACTTCAGGCAGGTGGCAAAGAGCTATAATTACAGAGCATACCTAAAAATACACAAATGGCATGCTTTGGAAAAATAAATATAAAAATTAGTGAGGGTCACCCTGACAGCGAATACATTTGTTTCTGTGTTTTTAAAAGTTGATTTTATTAATGAAACCTGTTTAGCATTACCGATATCATAACACCAGGTATGTACACCGTGTTCTAACGCTGTTTTAGGGAGAAGAAGAAGGGGAGCTTGACTCTGGTGCAGTCTCTGGCCCAGAACCACACCGACATCCTGCTTCCCAAGCTCCACGATGTGTGCCTGACTGTGGTCCAGAGGGGCCCTCTCAGGGACAAAAGATTCTCTAATCAAATCATATAAACAATGGCCCAAAAAGGATCTTCGCATTTTGCTGTCCGAGCTGGAATTGCTCTGTTTTGTGACCAAAATGGTTCTAACCTGATGAAGAGTCAATTTGGAATGTTCTAGCGAGGAATATCTTGTCCTTAAACATGGTAGGTAGTACAAACTGATGCTTTTCCTTCTCTGACACACCAAGTAAATCTGCCACATATCGGATGAGTCCGATCGGCGTGTTTAAACAGGCACATCCCCATGGAGTGCCTGAACACCTGAGCCCCATGTCCACTGTCTCAGTTGAAGAATCTGAGCTCCATGGTGTCGCGTGCTTCCATGACAACACTGGCGCACATGTCCACCGACCTGTGGAGGGCCATGGACGCCAAGGCGGAGTTGGTTGCCTGCATGCTGCCGCACAAGGCGGGCGAAAGCAACCTCTTCATCAGGGAGGACAAGGACCTTGCGCTCGGTGCCATGGTGCAGAGCTGCTCGCCCACTCAGGTCATTCATGCTCTGCTGGCCGGGGAACTCAGGAAGGATCACCTCACCAACACCTCTATAAATTTGTTTTGAAAACGGTCATGCAGCCATTTGACCAAAATAAATTACACTGCCAAAAGAGACTTTTAGTAGAAGACAGAAACACATTTATAGTACAGCAGAGCCCTGCTACTACGAGGCAGTAATAGTGGAATCTAGACGCTATAATAGGTTCATAATAATTACACGCTATAATAGGTTTCCAATGTTGGGCAGTAGTTTAGCTGGGGCCTGGGAATATTGACATACCTATCGATATCTTGGTGCCCTTTTTTTTTTTTGGCTCCTCCTACAGGTCCAGCAGTCTGTGATGTCATCCCACGATAGATCAGGAAGCAGCTCCCTTCGTCACCAGCTCCCTGACCAGCCCTACCATTGGCCCGTGGCCTACTCGCTCGGCCAGAGGAAAGCCTGTATCCTTACCTGTGAGAGGAAGAGGAACACGGAGAGACATGAGGGATTCGGACATTGAACATCAGCTCGATTATTGAACTTGATTATTGTAGTTTCTGGGCTTATTGTTTGTTTTAATGCCTTCATTTTTTAAAAAAAATAGTGTTTTTTACAAACAGACTAACAAACTGTATTAAATGTATCTCAAATGCAATGTGTGATTAATGTGTTTAACAAGTTGATTGTTGTATTTTGAATTCCATGGGAGGTGTAACTATAAAAAATAGTTCTTTGGCACTTAGTGGCAGTATTTGTTCAAAACACATGTAACATCAAGCTCTTATGTAACCTTTATAGGATCTTCACCTCAGACTTTGAATTTTGGCTTAATTTAAAGGGATATTGTGGGGTAATTGGAGCTAATTCTATAACTATAGTAGTGAACTGTATTACTACAGAGAAATCTTTTTGGGATTGTGTGTGTTTAAAATAGAAAACAAAAATTGAAACAGGTAATTTATCAGGTTTCAGATTTCCTGTTCTGCTGGACTGAGGGCATGTTGCTATATTGACAAAATCCAAGTAACTGCAAAATCTTTAAATAGTACAATATATAAACACAGGCAGTGGTAGTTCAACGGTTAAGGTACTTGACTTGTTCTCGGAAGATTGCTGGTTCACTGCCACGTTGCCACTGTTGGGCCCCCGCGCAAAACCCTTAACCCTCAATTGCTCAAATCGTACTCAGTCATAATTGTCGCTTTGAATAAAAGTGTCAGCTAAATGACATAAATGTAATCAGCACAGTCAAAGATTGATTAACCACACTAAGTCCAATACTAAGAGACTGGTACAGTGGATGAGGCACAGAGCAGGATACAGCACTATTTTTTGCTTTCCATCAGCAAGTGCTACCTGGATGCAGTCTTGCTATTTGGGGATTTTGCAGGCTTTGACTCCTTGGGTGTGTGATGAGGATTTTGCTTCAGTTAAACTCCTCATGAACATGTCTGACAAACCTGCACGTATGCTCTACCAGGACCTCATTTAATACTTCTCTTTCAGTAACTTGGAGCCTGTGGTTTTTGTTTGCTATTTTTGACATAACTGGGCAACATTTTACATTTAATGTATATATGGAATCCACAGAATCTATACCATAATACTGTAAAGAAATAGTATACTTTATACATTGTAGCTAGTCCATGCTAGAAGCTCCCAAACAACTCCACATAAACTTCAGCTCAAATAAGCCTCTTCCTTTCCATGATGTCCAAAAGTATTGGCGTTCAAATCATTCTTATGGCTGCATGAGTTTCGCCAAACAGCGTCAAATAAATGGGAAGCTGATTGACAGCACGCGGACCTTTAAACGGTTAAAAGGAGAACTAAATAAGACAAGTGAAGGGTCTACGTTTTCATCTAAACCTCCTCCATTTGTTGAAACACCTGCCAATCACGCCACTTGCCCAGGAAACATATGAAGTAAATAATAGTCACCCACCCCACTTTTTATGTAATTGAATTTTCTTTGACAAAATCTGAAGTTATCTTATACTGGAAGCATGTTTTAAAATGCCATTTAAAATGACAGGCACGATTGTTGTGGAAATTTACCAGAAAAGCACAAAATATTTAGCGTGGGATTCTGGAGAACGGATGCATGTAGACGGCTGAAATCGGTAAGCAGGTACATGTATTAGTCCTAAGAAATGTTATGTTGATAAATGTAGTATTTAATATTCGATGCTATCAAGTGATTTATATGAGTCTGCCAGTTTGGGCCTGTAGGTGCAGCAGGCAGACAAGCAGACACTAGTTTTGATTATGTCTGGACAAAGAGTAAAATAAATGTGAGCTTTTATCTTGTCTACTGGCGAGGTTCAATAGTGCACTTGAAATTCCATTTTATGACGTTACACCTGTCCATGTCACCTTGTTGCCATGGAACGAAGAGTCCGTAGAGTAGCGAATTGATATTTGGTGGAAATCTTCTCACTCCGGTCGATATAGCATGCTAATAATTTCAATTCTTTAAATTAAGAACCACAGAACAACATGGATGATCATGAATTATATCCGTTCGGTTTTCTTGAGCCTTCTTTCCGTAAGGTTAAAGGTGGGAAAATAATCAACACTGAGGGTAAGTTATGAAGTTAACTAGCGGTTAGCGTTAGCTAGCTAGCGTTAGCTAAATCATAGATCGTGGTTTTGTTATTGCTGTTGTTTTTTAATCTGCTGTTTTAGTTTTAATTTTGAATATAGCCCCTAACTTGATCTGCATAGCATTCCTTTGGTTAGTGGCCCTGTTTTCATCTTTCCCTAAAGGTATATTCTCTTCCCCTTCAGATTCCTCCAGTGGGATCGCCAAGAAAGTAAAATTCGAGAGCAATTACTACCTGCGGAGTCCTGGTCCTCGGATTCGGCCGGGGACGCCCTGGCCCTCGGATCCAGGGTTCAGTTCAACCGATGGCTTACCTGCCCTTGTCTTTTCCCCCTCTGGAGCCTCAGACAAGGCTGCGTCGTCGTCCAGCCAGCGGGGAGAAGACGCCTGTCAGAAGCGGTGCAGCCTGAAGAGGAAGAGAGAAGGGGAACACAGCAGCGACAGCGTACAGATCCTGGAGGATCTCTACACCCCTTCGTTGTCCAAGCGCGTGGCCAGGAGCGGAACAACCACCTCTTCCACCCAGTCCATTGCGTACTCCGGTTGTACCGCAGATAGCAGCAAATCGATAAGTGATTGCGAATACCAGCTGGTGCAGAATGAAATCCTCTGCTCTGCCTCCAACAGCTACGAGGTTCTGCACTACCTTGGTTGTGGAAGTTTTGGCCAGGTGGCCAAATGCTCCAAGAAGGACACCAATGAAATGGTTGCCATCAAGATACTGAAAAACCATCCATTCTTTGTTCGACAGGGTCAGATCGAGGTGGGAAAGTTTTGCCTGCTTTTTTGGAGCTTTTGATATGGAATCAGCTGTAGCCCCGATTCTGTTTGTTGGTATCAGATGTGCTAACTCACACTGTGGAATCTGTATACAGCCAGGGTAGCACAAAAACACTTGTGTTTGGTATCAGCACACTAGTTCTAATTTTCAAAGCATCAGTAGGAACTAGTTCAGATAACACATGGACAGCTTGAAGCTTACTATAAAAAGAAGGCTTAGCTACAATTGCATAAGCCATACCTGTTTGGATGTGTATTAAAAAAAAAAGTGCAGAAAAATAAAATCTGTCTTTCCTCATTTGCTCCTCCTCAGGTGAGCATCCTGAGACGGCTGAGCAGGGAGAACGCAGACGAGTTCAACTTCGTGCGTGCGTATGAGTGCTTCCAGCACAAGAAGCACATGTGCCTGGTGTTCGAGATGCTGGGGCAGAGCCTCTACGACTTCCTGAAGGGCAGCATGTTCAGCCCGCTTCTGTTGAAGTGCGTCCGGCCCGTGCTGCAGCAGGTCGCCACGGCGCTCATGAAGCTGAAGAGCCTGGGCCTGATCCACACCGACCTCAAGCCCGAAAACATCATGCTGGTGGACCCCGTCAGGCAGCCGTACAGGGTCAAAGTCATCGACTTCGGCTCGGCTAGCCACGTCTCCGAGGCCGTGTGCTCCAGCTACCTGCAGACCAGATACTACCGGTGAGGGACACGTGCTGAGGCGTGTTAGAAATAAGTGTGCACTTGTTGCACTCGAGTGTGCTTTAGAGTAGAGCTGCACATTTTGGCAGTTGCGATGACCCTGCTACACATTAAAATCGTGATAAGCATTACAGTTAACTGGAGCACGACTGATTCATATTTGATTTATAAGTGGTTTAATTTTAGTGATTCATGTGAGTGCTGTTATTTAGCAAAATACCTGATGAACCCTCTTCAATGTCTGAGATTAGTTAGGATGCTCCGAGTTGCAGGCTTTGGTAATATTAGTATTGGTCGTGTCTGTACAAAACTGCTGTTGCATTGTAGCTATACCGTTAATTAACCGTGTTGTTTACTGAGTAACAGTGTTTAACTGCACTGATACTCTGTATTTACTTAATGGAAAACAGAACATCATTGTAGTGTCAGTGCATTTTTGCATATAGTTCCATGTTAGAATAGTGGGTGTGTAATGTAAAGTGGTGTGTAGGGGGGAAAAAAAACCTGGACTCATCAACAAAATACTATTTAAACCTTTTACATTTTCATGAATGAATTCAGCACCGTTTGTGTTAAAGCAATTGCCGCCGAATCACCACAAACTACGGAATCAGCCGAGACTGATTTCATGATGGCGATATCTGTGTTTTTGGTCTAGGTCACCTGAGATCATCCTGGGTCTCCCTTTCTGCGAGGCCGTGGATATGTGGTCGCTGGGCTGTGTCATCGCCGAGCTGTTTCTGGGCTCCCCCCTGTATCCGGGAGCCTCTGAATATGATCAGGTAAGCACACGGGCCTTTGAGCTGTGCCTAGTCTTTTTCACGCATCTTGGGCTTGGATTCACGGAGCTCTGTAGAATTTCGCTGATTTGGGGTCGGTTCTTTCACTTTCTTTTCACACTTTTCTCACTGTGTGATGAAGACGTAAATCTTGTTTGTGAAAAGAGTGGCGTAGTGTTGCTAATGGAAATGGCCGTTCTTCTAACTATGCAGTTTGTTAGGGAGTCCATAATGGCTAGCAAGGAAGAGAGTGAATGTATGGTTTGAGCTTTTAGCTACTGCTTTGGCTAGCTTATTTTTAGGAATAATATAAATAATAAGAGTTTCTATGGCCTGTTTTTCTTTTCTTTTTCTTTTTTTCATACATGCATTTTGAAAATGGAAGGATGAACACAAAATAAAGTCGTAATCCTCTTGCTGTGTGGTGTCTCTGCAGATCCGTTACATCTCCCAGACGCAGGGCCTACCAGCAGAGTACCTGCTGAGCGCAGGGACCAAGAGCAACTATTATTTCCACAGGAGCCCTGACTCCAGCAGCCCCCTGTGGAGACTCAAGGTTTGCCAGTCTTTAAATGCCAAATACCATGTGTTTGTTTCATAAGGGATGTAACTTAATGATGTCATGTAACTTTATGGTGGAGCTGAATGGTTGATTTTTTTCTTTCCTTTTTCTAGACGCCTTCAGAGCATGAGGCAGAGCATGGCATCAAGTCCAAAGAGACACGGAAGTACATTTTCACCTGTCTTGACGACATGATGCAGGTTATTTTGGCTTTTGTGAGAACGTGAGAAACAGCTTCCACGGCTCACGTTGTAGAGCAGGTTGAGCAAGGTGCTAGCTCAAAGGTCGAGCGTTCGTGCCGTTATAATGAGGAACGCACATGAATCGCTCTGGAGAACGGCGTCTATGAAAGGCAGAGCAATGCATAGTAACTTGCTGCAGAACTTGCTGCGTCTTAGGGGGATCGGTGCCCTCTGCTGGTGTTTAATATGACTCACCCCTGGGTCTCTCGCGCAGGTCAATACGACCAGTCTGGAAGGCGCAGACGTCTCGGCGGAGAAGGCAGACCGGCGGGAGTTCATCGACCTGCTGAACAAGATGCTCACGCTGGACGCTGACAAACGGATCACGCCGATGAAGGCCCTGAAGCACCCGTTTGTCACCATGAGCCACCTCCTCCAGTTCCCTCAAAGTGCCCAGTGAGTTGTTCCAGGCCTTCCAATCTACATGTCACAGTTTTTAAAAAAAATTAAGGAACACCATCTTAATTTACAAATCCAAATGGTAGTACTGTAACTTGCCCCCCGCCCGTGTCTCTCTCTCTCTCTCTCTCTCTCTCTCTCTCTCTCTCTCTCTCGCTGCAGTGTGAAATCTTGCTTCCAGAAAATGGAGATCTGCAATCGGCAGTGCACAGGGTGTGATGGCAGCAAGAGCCTGTTTGGCAGTGGGGGTGGGGCGGGGGGCGGGGCCAGCACAGCTGCCAACCTCAATGACACCTTCAGCAGCTGGCTCGCCCAGCACAGCCAGGTGGGACAACCGGCACAGCAGGGCGGGTTCAAGAGGTCAAAAGATCGCCAAGCAGAGAGCCGGGCTAGGTACTCCCTGCTTCTTATTGCACTTTTTAATGGTTGGCATTAGCGCTAAAACTCCACACTAATTCAGTGCAAGGGAACCCTAGAACAGGACTCGAGACCTACTGGTCTAGTGTGTGGGTCTGCATAGTGGGTACAACTGTTGTAACAAGTGCTGGATGGCTCTGTGCCATCACACTTTGGTGATAGGTTGTGTGTGTTCACTCGAGTGTGCAGTGTGTGTTGAGAGTGTTGACGTGCTCCTCTGACCCTGTGCCAGACCTGTGTCCTCCCCCGTGCATGGCATGGGCGACGCAACGGAGCCCATTATCATCTCTGACACGCCCAGCCCAGCTATGAGCGTCATCATCATCTCCAGCGACTCGGAGGACGAAGATGACACCAAAGTCCAGCCCACCAGGTGCCCTCGCCTCGTCTTTTTAAAGCCATTATGAAATCCTTCCTAACACTTTCCTTGCTGTCACTCATCTTGTTGTTTAACCCTTCCTTCCCTTCCTTGGCCCCAACTCCCAGCTGCGGCGGGCGAACGTCATGAGCTGCGTGACGGCGCAGCACTCCGACATGTCCACATACATCCCGCTCAGCCCCAAGTGTCTGCCCAAGTTCGTGTAGAGCGCCACCAACCTGCCCAAGTGTTTTTTTGTTTTTTTTTGTTTTTTACTTTGAATAAAAAACTTTGAATTGAAGTCGCTGACTGTGCCATGCCTTTCTGTGGGAGGCCCCATTTTTAACATTTTTTTTAACAATACCCATATTTTTATACTTTTATATTTTGATGTTGATGGTTTTGGTTCTGTGTGAAGTTAAAATATTTTTTTATGCTGCACTTGGCCTCAATTAATGTATTTTAAACATATTGGATGTGAGTCCTTGACCAGCATGTCAATAAAGCTTCATCCAGTTGCTCTTGTCATAATGTGTTCAGTTCTTCTTAAAAGGGTAACATCGCAATTCTAAATTGTATTACAGTAAAGCAAAACATTAAAGGTTATTTGGTTGTACTATTCTATTGATCCTATAGTCAGTGGCTATCAATAAGAAATGATCAAGCACAGTTTTATTGGGTGTGTGTCTGGAAAGAGAACTACAGCTCCCGGCGAGATTTTTGGTTCAAGATTAATCATCATGCAAATTATTGTGATTAATGCTTTGTCTGTTTAATGAAACTATTATACTATAAACCTAATATTTTAATAGGGCTGGCAACTTTCTAGATCCGATTACTACACGTGTGTGAAGTACAGGTGCTGTAGCTATACAAAATACAAATGTCCACAGTAGCCTAATTATAATATATGCATCCAAAATAAACACCAGAAGCCTGGACTAATGCTAATGTACATAAGTGCATTAAATCTAGGTAGGACTGCTCGATAGGTAGGATAACAAAACATTTGTCCCGCCATACAAAAGAAATGAGAGCGTGATAAGGACTCCAAGTCGCCACCAGATGGCGCCCGAAACCGCTTAAATGTATTCCAGTCGGAGATGCCTTTTACATTAACATGCCAGGATACACACTCACTGGATGTTTAAGCTTTCGAATGGGTCAGCTATGTTTTTATAGTCCGGAAAGATTTTTTATTATTATTAATCAGTTAAGTAATTCAAGCTGTTGCATTTTGCTGAGTTGAGGGAATATTGCATAACCCTGTACTAGCCAAATAATTAGATTTGATGTGCTATTTTGTGGATTAATACCATACCTGGCATGGTTTTAATGGCACATGGTCAATACTTGCTGTCAAAATACAGAGGTTCATAAGGACCTCCTTCCTTCATAAGGAGACTCCTGTTTTTGAAACTGTTTCGCGCTAACACCACTGTTTCTGCATACTAGCTCTTACTGCTTTTTTGCAACATGTTTATTCTTCGCCGTTAGCGATAGTTTTATCTGTGAGAAGTGTAGATGAATTGCTGTTCTGTGACGTGGGAGACAAGGCAGGATGCAAAGACGAGCCGTGGTTCACATGAGACAGATGTTTATTAACACACAAAACAAAATGAAACCAAACACGAAGAACATTAAGCACTAACATCGGAGGCTTGTCGCTTTCAGAGTCCTCTGACCCGGTCTATAAACCACAGGAAGGATCCTCATGGCGGGCCTCCTCCACCTCCACTGATGGATCCTCAGAGCGGTCGGATTCGGTGTCTGACCTGAGGCCGACGTCAACATACTCCTCACTCCTGCTGTAATCCTCCTGGTAGTCCGTGGGGGGATAGTAGGACCCTGCAGAGTCTGACCCTGGATATTGGTAGTCGTAATCGTACGGGTCCCGGTAATCCAGTGAAGGTAGGCAGGACTCTGCAGCATCTGATCCTGGACCACCACCAGGGCCCCCCCAAAATCCTCCAGAGATACTCTCCCCCGATGTGATGACAGGGAGTGTTCCCACAAGTATGGAGGATTCTCCTGCATGGGTTGGGTAGAAGCAGCTACACTGCTTCTTCCCCTTTTTCTTCTTTCCCTTGGCTCGAGGCAACCTTCAACGGTCGGTGTTCCTGTGACGTGAAGCCGGATGCAAAGATGAGCTGCGGTTCAGATGCCACAGACGTTTATTATCATACAGAACAAGACAAAACCAAACACGAAGAACATTAAGCATTAACACTACTTAGAACATAACAGGCAGTCTTAAAACACAACAAAGCAGCATACATGGGGTCAAACACTGACAAACAACAACAAAACAAGGGTTTAAATATGTGTGCTCACAATTAAAAGAACTATAGACAGATGCTGGTTCACTCCTAACATCTGCAAATTAAAATACAAGTTGGTTATTCCTCAAAAAGGACTGAAGCTCTTCCTCCGTCAGTGAAGCACCCTGGTAGTGTTCTCATATGTGGCGATGGAAGTGACGTCCATGTAAATAGGTGTTTAATCCCTGCCATGTGCTACTTGGAAAAGAAATTAATCTTTTAGTATGAACAATGTTGGGGATAAAGAAAGGGGACTTGTACATCTCCAATAGCGATTAGAAGACAATAACTGACACTAGGACACCTCATCTAAATATGTTGACTTGACAAGTATAGTATTATTCATGTTATACATCTATGGGTTAAAAATATGGAAAAAGTGTTTTAACAAGAACGCCAGAGGGGGCATTTACTATTTTGTGGAGAATAAAAAATGGCTCATTTTAATGTGTTAAAATTTTTTAAATTCTTTTGCAGAGAGGGAAGGGTGAAAGGACTGAGAAAGAAGGTTAGCACCTGCCAACCGGTGCTGGGAGTAGGCCTCACTCACCTGTCATGCACAAGAGACCTGCAGTCCCAGGGCACAGTAAAGGCTAATTTACTCCCTACATATATAAGCTTGTAAAACTTGTTTCTGTTAGAGTGCTCCTAGACTGAGGTACCTACATTCCCAAGTCTGAAAGGTGAGATTCTACCTGTGCACGTAGAAAATCAGGTAGGCTGTTTTTGTCCTGCTCTTCAGGATGGCTGGCTCAGTGCTTCTTGATACTTTTAAGTCACTGAATGACAACCAGCTCTGTCCTTCTCCCTCAGCTGTGTCACTGATATAGTGGCCTGTCGGAGTAGTCGGTGGTCCTTAGTCATTTAATAGTTTCTACTGCACGTGTATAAATAATGTCAGATTACTCACCATGGTCCATGCTGTCACCTAAATGAGAAACCACCGCCTGGAGTCTGTAGGTGCCAGTGGGTGCACATTCCTGCAACAAACAAATACATCTTTTTTTTCATACGATTAACTGAAAACGCATCACGGATCGAACGCCATCTCTGTATTAACAGGCCTCTTTCATTCTCTCTCATTCTGTCTCTGTGTCTCTCTCAGCCTGTATCTCTCTTCTTTTTGGTCTCTCTCTCTCCTCACCGGTAGGCTTACTTGCTGTCCTCTAGCTCCCTGTCCTTCTCCTCTCTCATTTACTACTGATGGGTTAAAAGAACTTAGTCATTATGGCAGATACTTATACACAGCCGTATTATCACTCCACTGTAAGAAAATGGCACAACTCTACCTGGCTGGGGACTGGAGTTTTCCCCCAGTTTATCATTTTGCATTTCTTGCGGTTTGTCCTGGGTTCCCGCTGCTCCACTGAGGACAAACCACAAAGCCATTCAGTCGGCATTTTGTAGCTAAATGGGAATGGGTGGACAGAGAAGTATGTGGGCACGGGTTGATGGTACGAGCTCACCTCGACTGCTGCCTGAGAGAAGCCACCCCAGGAAGGGCAGAGAGATCCAGCTCGGACGGGACGTCCATCACGTCTGAGAGCTTTTGGCCCAGCATGTCAAACCGCTTAAGGTGGAGGACGAAAATACTGTTCCAAGAGGAAAAGTGACTTAAGGACTGGAAGTGTGTGTGAGTGGAGGAGGGTGTGTGTGTTGGACTGGTTTAAAACTCATTCTTTAAGGTCATCTACGTCAGACGAGACTCACCGTGGCAGTGTGAAAAACTCCACCTCTTCAGTTGCCTCGCAGCCTGCTTCACACTCACAAAAACGCTCCAGTAGTGTTGGCTGAAAAAAGAAAGAGACCCTTTCATTGAGAGTGATAAAATCAAAATGGTAGCATGTCATATCTGTATTCTCTCCTTTACAACACAGTAATGAAGCCTTATCCAAAGAGGGTGTGTGAGGTGACCAACCTTAAAGTAAGTGTGTAGGCTGTCGGTCGTAGCAGGGCTCAGATTTACAGAGAGGTGGTTGTAGACATCCACTCTGCAGCTCTGCTTTCCACAGCTTTCACAAAATGGAGAACAGAAATGTTACAACATTTGCACAGAAATAATCTCCTGCATCCCTTATACAGTGTGTGAGTTATCACATGCTAATTTGCTCAGTTTTACAAGTAGATAACATCTTATCTAATGTGAAGCATCAGAGCAGAAAACATTTAGAATGCTCAGTCCATGTCTGTTATGTTTTCCCAAACTCACACACTCTCTGAGATTTGAAAGCTATGTGATGAATACAAGCTGAACTTGTGAGCATTTTACATGTTCATATTTAAGTTATGTATGTTATGAAACTTTCATGAATACTTTAAACAGAGATGTCCGGAGAAAGCGCCTACTCTCGGTGAGAAAATGTACTTTAAACAAACACGTTAAGACTGGTTAAGACCAGTCCATTAACACAAAGGAGATATGCAACAGTGATACCTAATTACCTGGTACATGTGAGCACAGACTTGATATGAAACTCAAAGTTTGCCACAGGGCAGATGTAAGAGAAGAAAGAGGCCCTGAGTCTCTCTCCCTCCTCTTTCAGCTGCAGTAAGCAGAGCATCAGGAACTCATGAGCATCCTGTGGAGGACAGCACAGGAGAACATCAGAGGAGGATTTGCTCCTGGACTTCAACAGCAGCACGGTGAGAAAACAAAGGTGGCCGTGTGCAGTTCCTGCAGGGTACTGCGTGAGGTTCTGATGTGTTCTGAATGGCTGAGGGGGCCATTTAGCTGGACCTGTTCATAGTCCTCTTCGAATGCAGGGCAGTGGGCTGAAACACACTCAAGCAGGGCTCCCAGGAGCTGCACCTTCTGCTTTGTGCTGCGAGTGGTGAGCCGGGCCTGCTGCAGATCTGAAAAACATCTACACACAGCAACAGGGAGACCAAGTGGTTTATATCTCTGAGCATCACAGCACCTCCTTAAGCACTCATGATTAAACAGTTCATTTAGACCCAAGTGAAGCCTCTGGTTCTGAACGGGTACCTGAGCATCTGGCAACTAGAAAGATCCATCAAGCAGGATGACTGAGCTCTGATGGGTCTCCAGAAGCAGGAGATACTCAGTAGGCACTGCAGAGTGGCGTTCATATAGCAGCTGTTCCCAATGTTGGGAAACCTAACAGGTCATCCATGTTAAAAATAGATTTAGTGCACAAGCTCTGAAACATCCAGGCCACTACATGTCAGTATAATGGCTGTTTCATAATGTGAAGAAGAACTGCTAAATGACTTACTGCTCATTTAATTACAATATGTTTGTATTTGTATAGGAGAAAAAGACTGAGCTTCACCTGTGTAAACTGTAAAATCATCTACTCTTAATAGGCTGTGTAGTAAAACGCGGTGTGTATTCTCGTCTTTACCCGAGCTGCCGAATGTTGAGGTGTTCGACAGCGGAATGGATGGGGGTGTGGCCTTGGCCCTCACCCTGACCAATCTGACGCCTCCTTTTACTCCTGAGGACGTGCAGCAGCTGTCGCAATAAATTCTGCGGCTGAACACGAGTGTCTGCTTGCATCAGAACAGCCGGAAACCTGAGAGACAGAAAAGAAGGGAGAGATGAATACACAGTGGCCAGTTATGCACAAAATGTTCACATAACAACCCTTAGACAGATAAAGGTGTGAAGAATGAAAAAGACAATGATGTTTTTTCTCGTTTTATGCCCCAAGGAAGTTACAATGGCAGTGCCATTGGGTAACCACCATGCCACACTTTTCTCTGCCACGAAGATGAATTTTGATAATGTACCCACCTCTCAATGCGCACGGAGTCCACATCTTTATCTGCAGCCTCTGTATAGAGAACAGAAACTTGGAGTAAATGTCCTTAACCAAAAACAGACTATGCATTTGAACAACATGATCAAATCTGCTGAGCTCTAACCAGGAACAATCACTGCTGTAGTCCTGAGCGACTCATATGAGGAGGAGGAGGAGGCTTGACCAGGAAGGCACGACTGGGTAGAAGAGGCATTGTGGGATATGTCCACAGGTGAAAAGGAAGAAGCAGTACTGAAGATCAGGGACCCCTCAGAGGAAGAGGGGCAAGAAGTGGAGGTGGTCACATTCGCGGCGTGACCGTCTAATGCCACGCAGGAGTCAGACACTTTGGAGGATGAGATTATGGGTCTCCACCAACTTCTATTCGTTTTCTCCTTCTTCTTTTTCTGTAGAAAAGCATTGTAGAAACGTATTGATTTGTATATGCAGTATTATCGCGACTTAGCGATATCTCGGTATTCTTACAAGAATCTCATTTTGATTTAAAAAAAAACAAAACAAAACTTTTTAATCATCTGCATTTGCGCTATTTTTTTTACAGGAAAATGCTAATTAGTTACGCACTGTAACGGCCCGAGTGCCGCTGCTCAAGGAACAGGACGTACAGACTCGCTCCACGGAGACGTTTATTAACGATTATTAACATACGATACAGACACCGGCACTCACGTATAACACAAACTGTGACCGTGAACATGATCAACGACTGACAATAAGGCACACACTAACAAGGGTTTAAATACATACAAACATGACAAGAGTAAACCGATGCAGGTGTGTGCTGAACAACATAGGCAAGGTTACGCACGAGACAGTCAACGAAGAACTCCCAGTGCACGCGGCGGGCCATACCACGTGACCAGTGGAAGCGTTCCGTGACATGCACAATAAATCTTAATCCTTTTCAGATTATCGTATTTAAAATCGTTCCCAAAGTGTAGGAAAAAACATACATACCTTCATACACGAGCAAACACAGCCCATCCTGTTCGAATCTGTGATCTACTCGATTAGAGAATTAAGTAAAATATCAAATATGGTTTTTACAGGTCCTTTAACTGATATTCGCGATACAGCGCACCTCATTGTTTTGTTTTAAAACGGAGTTTTGACTCTTAGATGTTCTGAATATGTATTATTTCGTCATTACTGATGCAAGTTCTCAGTTCTCATACGTTGTCACCCTCTTGAAAATAAATATTATTTACGTGTGTGTGTGTGTGTGTGTGTGTGTGTGTGTATGCGTTTCAAACGTTAAGATTCTTTAACTTCCGCAGTATAGTTTGGTAAATTCAGGTAGCGTAATGTTTTTCCTAAAATCCTCACTGTCTCGCCCTGTGGTAAGGAGAAATGTTCCAAATATGACAGGTTACGTTTTATCATAGATAACTGGCTACAAAGTTACATTTGCGCCCTAATTTCTCTAGACATACATCTATAAGCATTGTTACTTTAAAACGCAATTAGTCTTGCGCTCTGGCAAACGTGTGCACCTGTAAATAATTACAATTATTTTAATGTACAACTTATTTTATTGTATAACCACACTGTAAATAGAATCCATAAGAATGTATTCAAAGCCAGAGTTGTAACGTTCAATTATTTTTACAGGTAGCGGATTACTGTGCTTCTACTATCTCTTAGCAACAAGTGATTTTTTTTTTCTTCAGTATGACATGTGGGATAGTTTAGGGAACCTGATTTTTTTGTTAGATAAATATGTGTGGGTTATGACCGTTAAAAAGACCTGAACAAAAAAAATGTTTGGATTTTTATTCGCTGTCACCTTTCATCACGGGCAACATAAAAATTCACACTACTGCAATATCGCTAACATGTTACTGGCATGCGAATAAGACACCTGAGCACAGAGAGAAACCCAGTGTTATGATTACAGTTGACATTGGAACTAGCTAGATAGCTCATATTAAGACACTTCTTTGGAGAACACGTGCTAAAGTGTTTTCCCCACAATCTATATGCACAATTTATTTGCCAACTGTGACCAGAGAGAGAACATAGCTTACTCACAGCCTAGGACATGAATGGATTTTGATGAGGACTGCATATGTCTGGGATCAATTCAAACACGTCATGACGATGATATAAAACCTGATGAAACAAGCTTGACAAGCAGCAGTTCCGTTTTTCCGTGAAAGTATCAAGCACAGATGAAGACGTTTCTATGGTTATCTCGGTTTTATAAATATTAGCCTATAGAGTTGGGCTTAGTACGTGAATAAAAGATGGAATTAAACATGCATAAATTACGGTGTCCTGGAAAACCCATCGTGCTGCAAATACACAAAGCATATTCATCAAAGTGGTAACACACTTTAGAAATGCGGTGCAAATTTAGAAAACGCATACAACTTCAGGAACAAATCCTGTCACAACACAACGGAATTGCTGTTTCCGGAGGACACGGAAAGGGGTGGACTTCTATGAGATTAGCGTGAAGTCTATTGGAAGTAGTGACAACTGAGTAAAAAGGGTTGTTTTTTTTCCAGTTACCACGGTGTTATCAAAGGTAGGTATGTGATACAGAATGGAAGACTGACCTATTCATGCTCTGCATTCTTGCTTATTTATTTATACATAAGGCAGCCTTAAAAACATGGGATGGAAATCCCATTTAACACAATATGGACTGTTTTACATTCAGAGTGAAATAAGTAACATTCACCTTTTAATATATATTATATATTTATTTATTTTAAATGTTAAAATTCTTAACTAGGTCAGTGTTTTAGTTAGCTGCAAAAATGCCCCCATATTGAAATTTGTATTTCTAATGTCACAAGAACACTTTATTGACCTATCTCTGCCTAGTCAGCCTATAGAGGTTTAGCACACCCACTTAAATTGCCTTTCTCAGGCATTTCAGCTCTGAGTACCTTTTGAATGAAGCACAATACAGGGCAGCCAATCATAAAGGAGCTCATTTATCTTACATCCGTCTTAAAGGTGCAGTAGCAACAGGTGTCTGTTGAATTCCCAGCGATATCTATAGAGGTTGGAAATTGGTTGTGTAAAAATGAATTGTGATTATTAAGCCACATAGATGTAAGTGGACATCAAGGGAAAAAATAGTGTGGGTGCCAAGTATGGTGATTGTATCTTAAAAGCTCTAGGAAATGTTACATTCAGAATGTTTGTGAGACAAAAAAAAAAAAGATATAATTACTATCCATGGTTTAATTGACTGTGTTGCAGACAACATAGGCAGAGATTAGACTGAAAAATGTCAGAGTATTTTTAATGCTGTTTATTGCTGTCGTCAGAGGTTATGCAGCCATATCCTCCCTAGCAAGTACGGCGTCTAATACCTGCAGACACAAAAACCGTGTTGAGCAATATTTAATTACATCTACTTGAAATGCATATTTAATTGCATTGTTAGTATTCATGGAAAACAAGTGTTAGGATTGCTCTGCTGCATTGCAAACTTTCTCACTCTAACAACTGTGGATTCCATCTCCTCAATCAGTTGGTCCATATCATGTTCACAGAAATCATATTGCATCTTTATGAAAGAATTCAGTTTCAGTTCCAGCTATGAAGAGAAACAGTGTTAAGCAATATTTAATTACATCTACTTGAAATGTATAGTTCATAGCATTGTGAGAATTTATGGAAAACAAGTGTTAGGATTGCTCTGCTCCACTGCAGACTTTCTCACTCTAGCAAACATGGCTTCCGGGTCCTCAATACATTCATCCCAGTCATTGTGATCGTAAATCTGATTCAAAGGAGTCTTTTCAGGAAGCATCATCTTGAAATTCATATCTGGAGGTTCTATCTTTTTGAAAGACTTCAGTTCCACCTGTAGATATAAGTAGAAATATTGTTGAACAGTATTTAAATACATTGAATTGAAATATGACTTTAATTACATTTTGATGCATTTGGAATTTATAGTTTGTATTGGACTGGAAAGGAAACAAATACAATTTTTATCGCATAGCCGTTATCACATAGCCTGCAGGCCTAATGATGTAAAAATGTGCCCCCAAATATCAAATGTTCAACAGAAATAACAGGACCTGACACACTAAGGTACCGTAGACCCATTCAAATTGTGCTATTGGAATAATAAATTCCAATGCATTCAGTCATTTTAGCTAGTGTTGATTTTGATTCTAGCGACAATTATACTAATAATCAGTGTTACAACTCAGCATGCAAAGTCACCGAACAGTCGACTGTTAATTCTATATTAAGGAGAATGTAAAACAAACAAACAAAAAACCCACCAACAATTTTTTTTTTCCTGTAATTGACAAAGATTGCATATGCTAAATGTATGTGTCCTAAATATCATCTAAATAAATTGACATTAGTGTTTTTAATTAATTTCTCCAACATTTGTTGAAATGCATTTGTAATTTATATTCAAATACATTTCAGTGTACTTAAGTACAAGCATTAAATTAGCATCACTTCTTCACCATAGCTATTTTTCCATTTTTTGTGGCTTTTATCCCTTGCCTCAGTATGGCTTTAAATCATTTGTCTTGGTTCTACTTTACTTACCATGGCTGATTCAGTTCTCTCAGTAGGCAAGTCATTCTTCAATAAATACTTTGGTCTAGTATCTGTTTAAAAAGTAACAGAAAATGTCTTATTAGCGTTGTATAGATACTTAGAACACTTCTACGTAGATCTCTCTCTCTCAGACACACACACACACACACACACACAGTTCATCCAAGTGGTGGCTGTGGTCAGAACTTACCCTTAAAGAAGTCATCCACTGAGGTAGTGTTCCTTCTCTTAACACCCTTCCGACAACAGCAAGTGAACAATAGCACAAGCTGCGTGAATATTCTGGCAGGGATCTGGGCTCGTGTCTTTTCGTTCTTCTTTTTCCTATATTTACCAAATATCCCGTGCTTTTCCTTTTCATACTTGTCAGAAAGAACAGGTTCCTTGCGTCTTGGATTGCAGTCGTAACTACCGGACTGACCCATAATAAATTTAGTTTTGAAAATCCAAGTGTAACCGTTATCTGTGATCTGTAGACTAAAAATGGTTCACAGAAATTGTTCATTTGAAAAATCTGTTCTTTGACTACATCATAATTGCATAATTGATGCGGCTGCATTATGACATCACACGTCACCTCTGCAATAGTTTTCAATTTATACCAACCTTAAAGAGAAAATGATTAGCAAATGTAGTTGCTAGTGATTGTCTAGTGATTGTAAGCAACGACTATTCGTGCTCTGCATTCTTGCGTATTTATTTATGCTAGGTATTTTTTGCATTATGCTTACTACAGAATTAACAGTCAACTGTTCAGTGACTTTGCATGTAGAGTTGTAACACTGCTTATTACTAGAACTGTGGCGAGAATCAAAATCAACGCTAGTGTCGTTCCTAAACCCCAATCAGCTAGTCGTAAAGTTAACATTCAAATAGAAAATAAAGATGCAGACTTCAGAATTAGTTAAAGAGAATAGCTGAGAGAATAGAATAAATTATCCGTTACTACCCCTGTCTTTTATCATCCCTCCATCCCTCTATCCCATGCCATCTCCCTCTATTATTTGCTTTTCTATTTTGTTCTGGTATCTTCTTATCTCTTTTTAAAAAAAACATTGGCCAAAAGACTAACTAAAACACTGACATACTTAAGACCTTTAATATTTTTTTTAAATATAACATTAAAAGGAGAATGTTACTTATTTCACCCTGACTGTCCACTTATATATCTGTTTTGAGTATGATTTTCCTTGTTCAAGTGAAAACAGTAGGCCTATTATAAACAACATGGAGGAAATAAAAATAAAAATACTTGAGTTAGACAGTGGACACAGGTTGCTAATAAATCAAGTAAATGAAACTGGATGGACTGCTTAATTATGTAACAACACAACATTTATGGCGACGAAGATGTTTCAGACATATACATTCTTACGTGATGCTGACCTCGATATCCATATTTCACATTGATACTGTAACACTATAGATGAACCTAAACCTCACATTCTCGTCACGTTGATAAGCTTTTTGAAAGTTTGATCATGATCAAAGATCATGATCTTTGTTTTCTAAGTGTGTTTCCAAATTGCCTTTGACTGCTGTATGCCTAATTGCGGCATTTAGCACCTCATTTCGTCTCTAATTTTTGACATGTACTCTTGACATAAGTCTTGCATAAGTGGAAAGTCGATCAGCCCCCATTTAAAAATGGTAAGCTTTTACTGTCACGTTAATAACATCACGCACACGCACACATAATGCTTCGACTGTCCTACACTTTAAATATCTTTTGCACATTATGGAGTGTGAGCATAGTTACCAGTTCCCTTCATGCAAAAGGGTTGTCTTAGGTTACTGTAAAGTCTAATGCACATTTGGAATTATTAAAAGTAGTTTATAATCAATACGAAATTTTACTGGGAGCCAAAGTAAAGTAGCTAAGATATGATTGATGTGATCAAATTTTCTAGCTCTATTAAGAACTATGGCTGCTGCATTTTGAACTCGCTAGGCACTTTAGGCACTTAATAGCACAGCTAGATAGTAAGGGATTACAGTAGTCCAATATTGAAGTAATAAATGCATGGACTACCTTTTCTGCATTATGTGTGGAGAGCATGTTCCTAATCTTTGAAATGTTTCTAAGGTGGAGAAAGGGGGTCCTAGAAACATTATTTATTTACGTGAGCTTCGAACGAGAGACTGGGATCCATAACTCCAAGATCTTTAACTGTTAGAGAAGATGTGATTGGGAAACCATTGAGGTTCATTGAGTAATTAGAGAGTGGAGACCTAGCTGACTCTGGGCCTAATAGAAACACCTCTGAATGTCTCTGAATGTTAGAAATTAATTAAAAATACTAATGTCAATGTATTTACAACGCATGTATTTAGGACGTAATTTTTTCAATCACAACAAAATATGTTGTTGTATTTTTTGCATTATGCTTACTACAGAATTAACAGTCAACTGTTCAGTGACTTTGCATGTAGAGTTGTAACACTGCTTATTACTAGAACTGTGGCGAGAATCAAAATCAACGCTAGTGTCGTTCCTAAACCCCAATCAGCTAGTCGTAAAGTTAACATTCAAATAGAAAATAAAGATGCAGACTTCAGAATTAGTTAAAGAGAATAGCTGAGAGAATAGAATAAATTATCCGTTACTACCCCTGTCTTTTATCATCCCTCCATCCCTCTATCCCATGCCATCTCCCTCTATTATTTGCTTTTCTATTTTGTTCTGGTATCTTCTTATCTCTTTTTAAAAAAAACATTGGCCAAAAGACTAACTAAAACACTGACATACTTAAGACCTTTAATATTTTTTTTAAATATAACATTAAAAGGAGAATGTTACTTATTTCACCCTGACTGTCCACTTATATATCTGTTTTGAGTATGATTTTCCTTGTTCAAGTGAAAACAGTAGGCCTATTATAAACAACATGGAGGAAATAAAAATAAAAATACTTGAGTTAGACAGTGGACACAGGTTGCTAATAAATCAAGTAAATGAAACTGGATGGACTGCTTAATTATGTAACAACACAACATTTATGGCGACGAAGATGTTTCAGACATATACATTCTTACGTGATGCTGACCTCGATATCCATATTTCACATTGATACTGTAACACTATAGATGAACCTAAACCTCACATTCTCGTCACGTTGATAAGCTTTTTGAAAGTTTGATCATGATCAAAGATCATGATCTTTGTTTTCTAAGTGTGTTTCCAAATTGCCTTTGACTGCTGTATGCCTAATTGCGGCATTTAGCACCTCATTTCGTCTCTAATTTTTGACATGTACTCTTGACATAAGTCTTGCATAAGTGGAAAGTCGATCAGCCCCCATTTAAAAATGGTAAGCTTTTACTGTCACGTTAATAACATCACGCACACGCACACATAATGCTTCGACTGTCCTACACTTTAAATATCTTTTGCACATTATGGAGTGTGAGCATAGTTACCAGTTCCCTTCATGCAAAAGGGTTGTCTTAGGTTACTGTAAAGTCTAATGCACATTTGGAATTATTAAAAGTAGTTTATAATCAATACGAAATTTTACTGGGAGCCAAAGTAAAGTAGCTAAGATATGATTGATGTGATCAAATTTTCTAGCTCTATTAAGAACTATGGCTGCTGCATTTTGAACTCGCTAGGCACTTTAGGCACTTAATAGCACAGCTAGATAGTAAGGGATTACAGTAGTCCAATATTGAAGTAATAAATGCATGGACTACCTTTTCTGCATTATGTGTGGAGAGCATGTTCCTAATCTTTGAAATGTTTCTAAGGTGGAGAAAGGGGGTCCTAGAAACATTATTTATTTACGTGAGCTTCGAACGAGAGACTGGGATCCATAACTCCAAGATCTTTAACTGTTAGAGAAGATGTGATTGGGAAACCATTGAGGTTCATTGAGTAATTAGAGAGTGGAGACCTAGCTGACTCTGGGCCTAATAGAAACACCTCTGAATGTCTCTGAATGTTAGAAATTAATTAAAAATACTAATGTCAATGTATTTACAACGCATGTATTTAGGACGTAATTTTTTCAATCACAACAAAATATGTTGTTGTATTTTTTGCATTATGCTTACTACAGAATTAACAGTCAACTGTTCAGTGACTTTGCATGTAGAGTTGTAACACTGCTTATTACTAGAACTGTGGCGAGAATCAAAATCAACGCTAGTGTCGTTCCTAAACCCCAATCAGCTAGTCGTAAAGTTAACATTCAAATAGAAAATAAAGATGCAGACTTCAGAATTAGTTAAAGAGAATAGCTGAGAGAATAGAATAAATTATCCGTTACTACCCCTGTCTTTTATCATCCCTCCATCCCATGCCATCTCCCTCTATTATTTGCTTTTCTATTTTGTTCTGGTATCTGCTTATCTCTTTTTAAAAAAAAACATTGGCCAAAAGACTAACTAAAACACTGACATACTTAAGACCTTTAATATTTTTTTTAAATATAACATTAAAAGGAGAATGTTACTTATTTCACCCTGACTGTCCACTTATATATCTGTTTTGAGTATGATTTTCCTTGTTCAAGTGAAAACAGTAGGCCTATTATAAACAACATGGAGGAAATAAAAATAAAAATACTTGAGTTAGACAGTGGACACAGGTTGCTAATAAATCAAGTAAATGAAACTGGATGGACTGCTTAATTATGTAACAACACAACATTTATGGCGACGAAGATGTTTCAGACATATACATTCTTACGTGATGCTGACCTCGATATCCATATTTCACATTGATACTGTAACACTATAGATGAACCTAAACCTCACATTCTCGTCACGTTGAGAAGCTTTTTGAAAGTTTGATCATGATCAAAGATCATGATCTTTGTTTTCTAAGTGTGTTTCCAAATTGCCTTTGACTGCTGTATGCCTAATTGCGGCATTTAGCACCTCATTTCGTCTCTAATTTTTGACATGTACTCTTGACATAAGTCTTGCATAAGTGGAAAGTCGATCAGCCCCCATTTAAAAATGGTAAGCTTTTACTGTCACGTTAATAACATCACGCACACGCACACATAATGCTTCGACTGTCCTACACTTTAAATATCTTTTGCACATTATGGAGTGTGAGCATAGTTACCAGTTCCCTTCATGCAAAAGGGTTGTCTTAGGTTACTGTAAAGTCTAATGCACATTTGGAATTATTAAAAGTAGTTTATAATCAATACGAAATTTTACTGGGAGCCAAAGTAAAGTAGCTAAGATATGATTGATGTGATCAAATTTTCTAGCTCTATTAAGAACTATGGCTGCTGCATTTTGAACTCGCTAGGCACTTTAGGCACTTAATAGCACAGCTAGATAGTAAGGGATTACAGTAGTCCAATATTGAAGTAATAAATGCATGGACTACCTTTTCTGCATTATGTGTGGAGAGCATGTTCCTAATCTTTGAAATGTTTCTAAGGTGGAGAAAGGGGGTCCTAGAAACATTATTTATTTACGTGAGCTTCGAACGAGAGACTGGGATCCATAACTCCAAGATCTTTAACTGTTAGAGAAGATGTGATTGGGAAACCATTGAGGTTCATTGAGTAATTAGAGAGTGGAGACCTAGCTGACTCTGGGCCTAATAGAAACACCTCTGAATGTCTCTGAATGTTAGAAATTAATTAAAAATACTAATGTCAATGTATTTACAACGCATGTATTTAGGACGTAATTTTTTCAATCACAACAAAATATGTTGTTGTATTTTTTGCATTATGCTTACTACAGAATTAACAGTCAACTGTTCAGTGACTTTGCATGTAGAGTTGTAACACTGCTTATTACTAGAACTGTGGCGAGAATCAAAATCAACGCTAGTGTCGTTCCTAAACCCCAATCAGCTAGTCGTAAAGTTAACATTCAAATAGAAAATAAAGATGCAGACTTCAGAATTAGTTAAAGAGAATAGCTGAGAGAATAGAATAAATTATCCGTTACTACCCCTGTCTTTTATCATCCCTCCATCCCATGCCATCTCCCTCTATTATTTGCTTTTCTATTTTGTTCTGGTATCTGCTTATCTCTTTTTAAAAAAAAACATTGGCCAAAAGACTAACTAAAACACTGACATACTTAAGACCTTTAATATTTTTTTTAAATATAACATTAAAAGGAGAATGTTACTTATTTCACCCTGACTGTCCACTTATATATCTGTTTTGAGTATGATTTTCCTTGTTCAAGTGAAAACAGTAGGCCTATTATAAACAACATGGAGGAAATAAAAATAAAAATACTTGAGTTAGACAGTGGACACAGGTTGCTAATAAATCAAGTAAATGAAACTGGATGGACTGCTTAATTATGTAACAACACAACATTTATGGCGACGAAGATGTTTCAGACATATACATTCTTACGTGATGCTGACCTCGATATCCATATTTCACATTGATACTGTAACACTATAGATGAACCTAAACCTCACATTCTCGTCACGTTGAGAAGCTTTTTGAAAGTTTGATCATGATCAAAGATCATGATCTTTGTTTTCTAAGTGTGTTTCCAAATTGCCTTTGACTGCTGTATGCCTAATTGCGGCATTTAGCACCTCATTTCGTCTCTAATTTTTGACATGTACTCTTGACATAAGTCTTGCATAAGTGGAAAGTCGATCAGCCCCCATTTAAAAATGGTAAGCTTTTACTGTCACGTTAATAACATCACGCACACGCACACATAATGCTTCGACTGTCCTACACTTTAAATATCTTTTGCACATTATGGAGTGTGAGCATAGTTACCAGTTCCCTTCATGCAAAAGGGTTGTCTTAGGTTACTGTAAAGTCTAATGCACATTTGGAATTATTAAAAGTAGTTTATAATCAATACGAAATTTTACTGGGAGCCAAAGTAAAGTAGCTAAGATATGATTGATGTGATCAAATTTTCTAGCTCTATTAAGAACTATGGCTGCTGCATTTTGAACTCGCTAGGCACTTTAGGCACTTAATAGCACAGCTAGATAGTAAGGGATTACAGTAGTCCAATATTGAAGTAATAAATGCATGGACTACCTTTTCTGCATTATGTGTGGAGAGCATGTTCCTAATCTTTGAAATGTTTCTAAGGTGGAGAAAGGGGGTCCTAGAAACATTATTTATTTACGTGAGCTTCGAACGAGAGACTGGGATCCATAACTCCAAGATCTTTAACTGTTAGAGAAGATGTGATTGGGAAACCATTGAGGTTCATTGAGTAATTAGAGAGTGGAGACCTAGCTGACTCTGGGCCTAATAGAAACACCTCTGAATGTCTCTGAATGTTAGAAATTAATTAAAAATACTAATGTCAATGTATTTACAACGCATGTATTTAGGACGTAATTTTTTCAATCACAACAAAATATGTTGTTGTATTTTTTGCATTATGCTTACTACAGAATTAACAGTCAACTGTTCAGTGACTTTGCATGTAGAGTTGTAACACTGCTTATTACTAGAACTGTGGCGAGAATCAAAATCAACGCTAGTGTCGTTCCTAAACCCCAATCAGCTAGTCGTAAAGTTAACATTCAAATAGAAAATAAAGATGCAGACTTCAGAATTAGTTAAAGAGAATAGCTGAGAGAATAGAATAAATTATCCGTTACTACCCCTGTCTTTTATCATCCCTCCATCCCATGCCATCTCCCTCTATTATTTGCTTTCCTATTTTGTTCTGGTATCTCCTTATCTCTTTTTAAAAAAAACATTGGCCAAAAGACTAACTAAAACACTGACATACTTAAGACCTTTAATATTTTTTTTAAATATAACATTAAAAGGAGAATGTTACTTATTTCACCCTGACTGTCCACTTATATATTTGTTTTGAGTATGATTTTCCTTGTTCAAGTGAAAACAGTAGGCCTATTATAAACAACATGGAGGAAATAAAAATAAAAATACTTGAGTTAGACAGTGGACACAGGTTGCTAATAAATCAAGTAAATGAAACTGGATGGACTGCTTAATTATGTAACAACACAACATTTATGGCGACGAAGATGTTTCAGACATATACATTCTTACGTGATGCTGACCTCGATATCCATATTTCACATTGATACTGTAACACTATAGATGAACCTAAACCTCACATTCTCGTCACGTTGAGAAGCTTTTTGAAAGTTTGATCATGATCAAAGATCATGATCTTTGTTTTCTAAGTGTGTTTCCAAATTGCCTTTGACTGCTGTATGCCTAATTGCGGCATTTAGCACCTCATTTCGTCTCTAATTTTTGACATGTACTCTTGACATAAGTCTTGTATAAGTGGAAAGTCGATCAGCCCCCATTTAAAAATGGTAAGCTTTTACTGTCACGTTAATAACATCACGCACACATAATGCTTCGACTGTCCTACACTTTAAATATCTTTTGCACATTATGGAGTGTGAGCATAGTTACCAGTTCCCTTCATGCAAAAGGGTTGTCTTAGGTTACTGTAAAGTCTAATGCACATTTGGAATTATTAAAAGTAGTTTATAATCAATACGAAATTTTACTGGGAGCCAAAGTAAAGTAGCTAAGATATGATTGATGTGATCAAATTTTCTAGCTCTATTAAGAACTATGGCTGCTGCATTTTGAACTCGCTAGGCACTTTAGGCACTTAATAGCACAGCTAGATAGTAAGGGATTACAGTAGTCCAATATTGAAGTAATAAATGCATGGACTACCTTTTCTGCATTATGTGTGGAGAGCATGTTCCTAATCTTTGAAATGTTTCTAAGGTGGAGAAAGGGGGTCCTAGAAACATTATTTATTTACGTGAGCTTCGAACGAGAGACTGGGATCCATAACTCCAAGATCTTTAACTGTTAGAGAAGATGTGATTGGGAAACCATTGAGGTTCATTGAGTAATTAGAGAGTGGAGACCTAGCTGACTCTGGGCCTAATAGAAACACCTCTGAATGTCTCTGAATGTTAGAAATTAATTAAAAATACTAATGTCAATGTATTTACAACGCATGTATTTAGGACGTAATTTTTTCAATCACAACAAAATATGTTGTTGTATTTTTTGCATTATGCTTACTACAGAATTAACAGTCAACTGTTCAGTGACTTTGCATGTAGAGTTGTAACACTGCTTATTACTAGAACTGTGGCGAGAATCAAAATCAACGCTAGTGTCGTTCCTAAACCCCAATCAGCTAGTCGTAAAGTTAACATTCAAATAGAAAATAAAGATGCAGACTTCAGAATTAGTTAAAGAGAATAGCTGAGAGAATAGAATAAATTATCCGTTACTACCCCTGTCTTTTATCATCCCTCCATCCCATGCCATCTCCCTCTATTATTTGCTTTTCTATTTTGTTCTGGTATCTGCTTATCTCTTTTTAAAAAAAAACATTGGCCAAAAGACTAACTAAAACACTGACATACTTAAGACCTTTAATATTTTTTTTAAATATAACATTAAAAGGAGAATGTTACTTATTTCACCCTGACTGTCCACTTATATATCTGTTTTGAGTATGATTTTCCTTGTTCAAGTGAAAACAGTAGGCCTATTATAAACAACATGGAGGAAATAAAAATAAAAATACTTGAGTTAGACAGTGGACACAGGTTGCTAATAAATCAAGTAAATGAAACTGGATGGACTGCTTAATTATGTAACAACACAACATTTATGGCGACGAAGATGTTTCAGACATATACATTCTTACGTGATGCTGACCTCGATATCCATATTTCACATTGATACTGTAACACTATAGATGAACCTAAACCTCACATTCTCGTCACGTTGAGAAGCTTTTTGAAAGTTTGATCATGATCAAAGATCATGATCTTTGTTTTCTAAGTGTGTTTCCAAATTGCCTTTGACTGCTGTATGCCTAATTGCGGCATTTAGCACCTCATTTCGTCTCTAATTTTTGACATGTACTCTTGACATAAGTCTTGTATAAGTGGAAAGTCGATCAGCCCCCATTTAAAAATGGTAAGCTTTTACTGTCACGTTAATAACATCACGCACACATAATGCTTCGACTGTCCTACACTTTAAATATCTTTTGCACATTATGGAGTGTGAGCATAGTTACCAGTTCCCTTCATGCAAAAGGGTTGTCTTAGGTTACTGTAAAGTCTAATGCACATTTGGAATTATTAAAAGTAGTTTATAATCAATACGAAATTTTACTGGGAGCCAAAGTAAAGTAGCTAAGATATGATTGATGTGATCAAATTTTCTAGCTCTATTAAGAACTATGGCTGCTGCATTTTGAACTCGCTAGGCACTTTAGGCACTTAATAGCACAGCTAGATAGTAAGGGATTACAGTAGTCCAATATTGAAGTAATAAATGCATGGACTACCTTTTCTGCATTATGTGTGGAGAGCATGTTCCTAATCTTTGAAACGTTTCTAAGGTGGAGAAAGGGGGTCCTAGAAACATTATTTATTTACATGAGCTTCGAACGAGAGACTGGGATCCATAACTCCAAGATCTTTAACTGTTAGAGAAGATGTGATTGGGAAACCATTGAGGTTCATTGAGTAATTAGAGAGTGGAGACCTAGCTGACTCTGGGCCTAATAGAAACACCTCTGAATGTCTCTGAATGTTAGAAATTAATTAAAAATACTAATGTCAATGTATTTACAACGCATGTATTTAGGACGTAATTTTTTCAATCACAACAAAATATGTTGTTGTATTTTTTGCATTATGCTTACTACAGAATTAACAGTCAACTGTTCAGTGACTTTGCATGTAGAGTTGTAACACTGCTTATTACTAGAACTGTGGCTAGAATCAAAATCAACGCTAGTGTCGTTCCTAAATCCCCAATCAGCTAGTCGTAAAGTTAACATTCAAATAGAAAATAAAGATACAGACTTCAGAATTAGTTAAAGAGAATAGCTGAGAGAATAGAATAAATTATCTGTTACTACCCCTGTCTTTTATCATCCCTCCATCCCTCCATCTTCCTCTATTATTTGCTTTTCTATTTTGTTCTGGTATCTCCTTATCTCTTTTAAAAAAAAACATTGGCCAAAAGACTAACTAAAACACTGACATACTTAAGACCTTTAATATTTTTTTAAAATGTAACATTAAAAGGAGAATGTTACTTATTTCACCCTGACTGTCCACTTATATATCTGTTTTGAGTATGATTTTCCTTGTTCAAGTGAAAACAGTAACAAATGTAGCATGTCACAAATATATACATAAATATGTATGAAAAATGAAAGACATCAACATGAAACACTGGAGCTGATTTCAGTTAAGCACCTAGTTATGGAAACTATAAAGACTAACATTGTCATAAAAATGTTGTGAAAGTTAATGCTTAGAAGATTACAAGTGGCTAAGACATACCTTGTTATAGGCTGTGCTTACTGATGTACACCAGGTGGACATAGTGTCAAAGCAGAGGGTCTGATGGAGCAAGTGGAACATCAACATTTAAAACAAAAATGAACTGCTTGTATTTAGTGAACTAAATAAAGCATAAGCGTCCTATGCATGGCATACAGATCCATATAAGCTTTGATAAAATCCATCCTCATGTAAAATATGTATTGTGCCAATCATAGTAAGTGAAAACTATGACATAAAAAACTTTGCTTACCTAATATAAGCAGGCAATTATCTTTTAATTTGACCTACCCCAGTAAATCACGGTACCTAACTTGATGAATAACAGGAATAATCACAAACTTCTAATGAAGCAAAGTAATATATAATTACAATTATAAAGGACTCATTTGGTTCGTCTCGCCCAAAGCCATTAGAATGTTCTTTATATAACAGGTGAAAACAACCTACACCAATGTGATATACAAACCAATCCTGCTTTTATTACACAGAAGAGCTGAGCAATTATAGGGAGGCACCCTAAAAAGTTGAGGGTGGAATTACCTGTCAATAAACAAAGTACAGAATAGATAAGCAAAACTATTCTGTTGCATCATCTTTGAAATGACTCTGCAAGGAAAATGTTGATATGAATAAATGCTTGTATTCCTTTCTGATACAAGTCAAAAAATATCTTTAAAGTGGGTCAAACATGAGAACTATGTGCATTCCTTCACAAACATATACAAATCAATGAAAAAATCTCCCCTAATATGTTTATATACACAAGTGTCTGTGGGAGCCCCAAAGCTATATTATGCATTCAAATAACAAAATATATATCACAGTCCCTACAAAAAATGAAAGTAAAAAAGCAAACAAACAACAAAAAGGGGAAAATCATAAATGAAAATATCCCAAAAATAATTTACTAATGTCATGTTTGTAAGCAGCCCTGCTTTCCTGCTTCCTAAAATGGTGACATATTTTAGGTACTCAGGCCACTGGAAACAAAAATATACACAGTAGTTCTTCCACACATTTAGAGGAACCTGATTTTTTTGTTAGATAAATATGTGTCGGTTATGACCGTTAAAAAGACCTGAACAAAAAAAATGTTTGGATATTTATTCGCTGTCACCTTTCATCACGGGCAACATATAAATTCACACTACTGCAATATCGCTAACATGTTACTGCGAATAAGACACCTGAGCACAGAGAGAAACCCAGTGTTATGATTACAGTTGACATTGGAACTACCTAGATAGCTCATATTAAGACACTTCTTTGGAGAACACGTGCTAAAGTGTTTTCCCCACAATCTATATGCACAATTTATTTGCCAACTGTGACCAGAGAGAGAACATAGCTAGCTACCTTACTCACAGCCTAGGACTTGAATGGATTTTGATGAGGACTGCATATGCCTGGGATCAATTCAAACACGTCATGACGATGATATAAAACCTGATGAAACAAGCTTGACAAGCAGCAGTTCCGTTTTTCCGTGAAAGTATCAAGCACAGATGAAGACGTTTCTATGGTTATCTCGGTTTTATAAATATTAGCCTATAGAGTTGGGCTTAGTACGTGAATAAAAGATGGAATTAAACATGCATAAATTACGGTGTCCTGGAAAACCCATCGTGCTGCAAATACACAAAGCATATTCATCAAAGTGGTAACACACTTTAGAAATGCGGTGCAAATTTAGAAAACGCATACAACTTCAGGAACAAATCCTGTCACAACACAACGGAAGTGCTGTTTCCGGAGGACACGGAAAGGGGTGGACTTCTATGAGATTAGCGTGAAGTCTATTGGAAGTAGTGACAACTGAGTAAAAAGGGTTGGTTTTTTTTCCAGTTACCACGGTGTTATCAAGGGTAGGTATGTGATACAGAATGGAAGACCGACCTATTCATGCTCTGCATTCTTGCATATTTATTTATACATAAGGCAGCCTTAAAAACATGGGATGGAAATCCCATTTAACACAATATGCACTGTTTTACAGTCAGAGTGAAATAAGTAACATTCTCCTTTTAATATATATATTTTAAATGTTAAAATTCTTAACTATGTCAGTTAAGCTGCCAAAAATGCCTCTTTTGAAATTTGTATTTCTAATTTCACAAGAACACTTTATTTACCTATCTCTGCCTATTCAGCCTATAGAGGTTTAGCACACCCACTTAAATTGCCTTTCTCAGGCATTTCAGCTCTGAGTACCTTTTGAATGAAGCACAATACAGGGCAGCCAATCATAAAGGAGCTCATTTATCTTACATCCGTCTTAAAGGTGCAGTAGCAACAGGTGCCTGTTGAATTCCAAGCGATATATATATACAGAGGTTGGAAATTGGTTCTGTAAAAAAAAAAAATGACAGGCTGAAAACGAGTCGTTTCCGCTCTGTGAATTGGGAGAAAGGGACAGTGTGTGGAAGCCCAACCGCAGTCATATAGGTTTGCTTCTAACAGTACCATTACCATCACCCACTCTGGTGCACTAGTTTGAGTGTATTAGAACTAGTAGCAATGCTGAAGCATTACATGTATCTATAACAAATATTCTGACCATGATGAAGTGATAGATTTGTTAAGGCAAACTGTGTATGCAATACATGTTGCTTAGGTCACTTGCTCTAATTGTACACAACTCTAAAGCTACACAACTGTACATTAGTTAAAGTCTACACAGTGTCAGTCATGTGAAGTACAACTGAAAGTTCCCCTGTTCTATTCTTCCAACAATCAAGTTCTGCGTAAGTGGGGGCAAAATAATATGAGCCTTTTCTTTAGATTCCTTTTGTACACACTACAGACTGTGACCTCGAGATGCTTGAATGAATGTTGAACATTCACACTTGTGTATGAGTGCCGACTGTTAGCTAATGCATCATGATGAGCCTATCCTTTTGGAGTTATTTACTGAGATCATTCTCATAGCAAGTTCATTACACCTTGTGTACTCGATGTAGTGCGGTGAGCAGTTTCAATCTTAGTTACAATCTTAGTTATCAAAGACTCACTCCACCAACCAAAGCCTCTTCTCTTAGACAACATGACAAAACCATAGCAGCTTGAGAGCAAAAATCGAGCCTCGTAAGAGGTGTTATGTTCCATAGGCAGATTGACATCTTAATGCGATACACATGAACTCAATTTTCTTTGCATACATGTACATTGCACTTGTAATGTTTCTGATATTGCTTCTCTCCTGAATAGCTCAGTCAGTACAGCATCAGACTTTTAATCTGTGGTCCCTGTTCAAGTGAAAATATTGTTCTTTGCCACTAAAGTGCGCTTGAGAAGTTTCTTGAAATACCTCTAGATCAACCTAAGTCAAGGGACAGGACCCTGTTGCCTTGAGCCTTGCCGATTAAACTGACATTTCACATCCGTTTCCCCCAGCTGTGATGCTGTGCATTGGCTGTCATCCCAGGTTAGGCTAGCTAGTTCTGCTGGCAAGCTTGAAATATCAAAATCCTTCCTACTTTAAAAAAAAGTCATCACTTCTGAGCCTATCCTTTTTGAGTTAATTACTGAGATCATTCTCACAGCAAGTTCATTAGACCTTGTTCACTCATTGTAGTTCGGTGAGCAATTTCTATATTGGATGAGAGAAGGAGCAGACTTGTTCAAGTCACAAAATCCATTTACACTTAAACAACAGGAGCTTGTCAGTGGAGGGTGTACTTGCTCACACCTTTCTTTTCGATTCCTGTTGCATAAGGGAATAAGTGACAAGGGAAGTCATTTTGGAACAAACCTGTGAGGCAACTGTCTTTGAGGCAAAGTGTCTGTATCCAGGGAAGAACATGTGCATGTTCAAGTGCTTGCCCTGTACTTCATTCTCTGAAGTTTACTGAGAAAGACCTGACAGCAGTTGAACACCATTGGTTGTTGTCTGCTACCTTGTCTCTGTCTCTCTCTGTGTTCGCATGATAGGCACCACTGCATGCCATGCACCAGGCCTCCTTTCTTGTGAGGCTGTCCCTCATGACATCTATGGAGTGCATAATTGAAGACTAAGTAAAAGGATTCCCTTAAGATCTGAATACCTTTGGTTGTTGTCGTACATCGTCTCTGGCTCTCTCTGTGTTAAATGCAGACTGCTCAGGTCATGGTGTTGACAGCTTCTAGTATTTTCACTAGATCCAAAGCAGTGTCAAACCTGTTTTTACATTTAAATGTTTTCACTTGGTTTTACATTTTAATGTTAACAAAATAAGAAACAATACACATTATAAATGTTAGATAGCTACATATTTGTACTTCTTGTACAAACTAAGAAAATAATAGAACACTAATTTAGTTATGTGACATATTGACACCTGAGCAAGACATGAGTGAGGGATAAAAAGGCAGGATATTAGTCACACAAAGCACTGCCAAAAAGTTTTAAAAACAGATGTGTGGAAGCTCATGAAGACAGGCTCAGCTTTAGTCCACAGTATGCTAAATGGGAAACACTGGAGGATGGTACATGAGGGGTTTAAATAGGGAGAGAGTTAATTAGAAGCAGGTGATCGTGATGGTTGATAAGTGTGTGATTGTGAACCGAGCAGTGGTCGTCGTGGGTGATTTGTGCGGATATGTGTGTACGTGTCTGTGTCTGCGTTCCTGGTTCGGTGCGGACCAGAACCTGACAACTTGTTTCCACTTGATATCAGAATTAGTTGAAGAGAATTTCTGGTCCCGTCCTTTATTGCAACTTAAATATAAACATGCTTTTGAGGGACCCTCCGGAGAATGTCGGAGGGGTACACAAGAGTTTAATTCTTATAAACTTTTTCAAGGGCAATTATGTAAACAACCCTCCTTTTTTTCCATATTGTTCTTTGAAGTTTCCACCATTATGCTCAAATTACAAATGAAATTATAAAAGCTAGTCACCTATGAACCTGCGGGCTTATATAGAAGGGAAAATAAACTATGGACTATTTGTGCTCTGCATTCTTGCATATTTATTTATGCTAGGCTGTACATAACGCAGCCTTAAAAACATGGGATAAAAATCCCCATGTAACACAATTCAGGTTCTGTTTAAATACATGGCTAGCTAGCTAGTTATTTTACAATCCCATTTAGCCCATATATCGTCGTGAATGTCCTGAATAAAACGCGCTGTACCTAATCCCCATAAATGACATATCTCTCAGTGAATAAAAACTCGTATGCTTCAACAGTATACAATGGGAGAAATGGCGATCACCTTTAAAAGGATTTCTTACTGTAGGCCTATTATAAACAACATGGAGGAAATTAAAATAAAAATACTTGAGTCAGACCGTGGGCACAGGCTGCTAATAAATCAGGTAAATGAAACTGGATGGACTGCTTAATTTTGTAACAACACAACATTTATGGTGACAAGGATGTTTCACACATACACTCTTAAGTGATGCTGACCTCAATATCCATATTTCACATTGTTACTGTAACACTATAGATGAACCTAAACCTCGCATTCTCGTCACGTTGATAAGCTTTTTGAAAGTTCCGCTCTGCACGTCTCTGAAAGGCAGGTGAGTTAATCTTCTGAAAGCATAAAAGCATGATCTTAAATCTTTCACTTTGTTCTTATATGCGAGTTGTCAATAAGTCAAAATTCTTGTTAAAACTCTGGAACTCTGTTGCAGCTCAGTCTCTCTGTTTTGCATTGCCAGATCAATGGACAGGAGTATGTCCAGCTTTGACACACGCGCCCTGCGCTGACCAGTACCGCCAGCAACCACAACACATGTGGAGACGAAATGCTCTTTAACTACTTGTCCTTCCTCCACGTATATACACTGAAAACTCCAGTTTAGAGTGGTTAATGGCACTTACGCCAGCGCACTGTACCGGTTTGTTCACCTGTAGTCAGAGATGCACGGACCCGTTGGTGCGTATGCGTAACTCGGAGCAGGTGCTGCTCTACAAGGTTATGCTGCTGCTTATTGTCACTCTCTCACGACCACAAGCCCTCATCTACTTTAACAAGGCTAAGTCACTGATAATGTAATAACAAACATGTTTGACAAAATACTAGGTCATGGTTTGCAGTCTGAAGCACTTCTGACCTGCTGAGAGTTAGCCTGATTTGATTTAGCTTGTTCTTAACCTTTGTTTAGTATGTTACGTAAAAGCTTACTCATTAGGTTTTTTTTTTAATAGGCTGTAGTAATTTCAGGAGCTCAGGCAGGGGCATACTTATATTTATGAGTGGCTATGCAACACCCACTGAAATAAAAGCTGAGGATGTCATTGCAGAGGTAGGAGGAGCCAGAGCAGAATATTACATTGCTTGAATAGTGGCTCTGTCTGCCCTGGGGGTATTATTGAAACCCAAAGGCTGAAAGGATGGGGAGAGAGAGAGAGAGAGAGAGAGAGAGAGAGAGAGAGAGAGAGAGAGAGAGAGAGAGAGAGAGAGAGAGACAGAGAGAGAGAGAGAGAGAGAGAGAGAGAGAGAGAGAGAGAGAGAGAGAGAGAGAGCATGTGTGAACATATTCTTGTCACGGTACGGCCCCTCCCCCCAAAAGTCTCCCCGTGTGCGTTTGCTTGTGTGTGTGTGTGTGTGTGTTCATCCGTGTGGCCACGCTCCCTTGTGTTTCACGCCTGCCCTTCGTTATGTTGTTATTGTTTGCGTATATAAGTCCTTTGTGTAAACGTTAACGTTGTCAGTGTTTGATCCCACGATAGCCTTATTGCTACGTTGTCTTCCATGTCTCTAAATAAACATCGTTGTATGCATCATGGCTCCTCTTTTGTATCCTGCCAATCCTCCCTGCGTTACAATTATGATAAAATTTGATAAAATACAAGATCATAGTTTGCAGTCTGAAGTACTTTTGACCTGCTGAGAGTTAGCCTGATTTGATTTAGCCTGTTCCTAACCTTTGTTTAGTATGTTGCGTAAAAGCTCATGGAAATATTTCAGATGTAACATACATGTAACTGACCTAGTAGAGCAAAATTACAGAATTTTAAGGAGGAAGTGACGTTCTTGGGGCATATCATTAAGGGAAATACACACAAGCTGTCTCAAAACCGACCACAAGCCATAATTTCGCTACCTAAACCATTAGGTTTTAGTCCCACACGCAGTACACCGAATACTGCAGGACCAAAGATTGTCACACTTCTCAGCCCAGTGGTAGCTGAGATACCACACCACCCTCTTAGATATGCCTAATATAACTGTCAAAAGGTGTATAACACTGAACCCAGCTACACTCCTTCCTACGGAGGAGGATGGAGATCCACAAGACTGCACAGCAATCTTAGCTGAAGTATATATACCGCGGGTTGATCTCTTTGAAGAAGCCATAAGTAACCCAGACCTATGCCTCTATGTGGATGGGTCAGCCAGCAGGGACGACACAGGGGTCAATAGGGAAGCATACGCGGTAGTAACAGATCATGAAATACTTAAAACAGAAGTATTACCATCCTCCTATTCAGCGCAGGCTGCTGAACTAATAGCACTGACGGAAGCATGCAAACTAGCTGCAGACAAAACTGTTAATGATTTTGGAGCCATATGGAAACATAGGCAATTCCTGACAAGCTCGGGTAAATATATTAGACATCGCCATCTTGCTAGAAGCCATTTTGCTGCCAAAGACAATTGCAGTTGTTAAGTGTGCAGCTCACAAGACTACAGAAGACCAAATCAGCAAGGGGAATAATTTTGCAGATAGAGTAGCAAAGGCAGCTGCAACTAAAACCGCTGTGCAAGCAATACAGGAAACCGCTGCTACCCCGCAGGCCACATTACGGGAGATTCAGTCAGGGGCTACCGCCACCGAGCGCACCAGGTGGAGATAACTAGACTGCACAGTGTACAATGGTGCTTGGACACACACACCTACGGGCAAACCTTGCCTACCCAAATCATACGTGCAGGGCCTAATCAGAATTGCTCATGGGCGTAGCCATGTGAGCAAAGGGGGAATCGTGGACAGCATATTAAAGTACTGGTTGAGTTGGAACTGTGTTGAGTAGGGTGTTAAAGGCAAGGCCTACCCTTTCGACACTCGGAACCGTCAAGAAACCCATAAGATGGGTGTGTTGGTGCTTGTGATACTTGGGGTCTGGCATAGTGTCCACTTGAGTACATCCGAACGTATAACCTGGGATACCTCCTCCTCCGCTTATTGGACCAGGTTAAACAACGGCTATTTTAGCACCTCTAACAAGGAACAAATCCCATGGTATCAAGCCTTCAATAAGCCAGTGCAGCAGACAATTACAGGTCACCTAAGAGAAAACACCACAAAGCAGAGTCAAATCATTAGGGTTCCGTCTGGTTCTTATGATTATTCTGCAAACAGAAAATATGTATGGGACATCAGAACTGATAGTGAAGTTAAACAGTCAATCTTACTATTGCCAGTGCGCCCGGGGATGGAAATGCCATTCAGGTAAAGTTACGAGGAAACTGGAACAATCCCAATGGTAGCTATCTGTGCTGTATAGAAAGGGTGGGGGCTGACATTTGTGTGCCACTGACACATGTAGCACTGACACATAGAGAAAATCAGACACAGCTAACACAGTCAGAACATAGACTGCATATTAACATGGATGAAGAATCCCACCACTTATCAGAAGACTTGTTACCATTTCAGGGTCCCAACGCCACTGAGGCAGAACGATTAGCAGCTAAATGCCAGCAAAATACAGCGTGTATGTCAGTCATTGTGCATGCCCAACATATCGAGCAAGAGTGCCTGGTGTGCCAGCATACCAGTGTTCCATGGACTGTAATCCCTCTGAAAAACGCAGACGTAGGAGAAGTGAATATGACAATCTCTATGTGCCAGGTTATTAACCAGACCTCAAACTGTCCCAGTCCCACTAACCCTGCACCACCGAAAATGATGCTGCATGTGGCAGCTAGTAAGGGTGAGATATTTGTATAGCAGATGAAGCAGCAGGTGCCGGAAGCCTGGTCCAGATGCGTCGACTATGTGCAGGTGCACAGCAACGGCACTTGCAGTGACTCCAATAGCAGTTCCCTCTGGAATTGTTCCATGACAACCCTGCAGGGGTATTGGAATGTAATGTGGGTCTGTGGTTCGGTGGCCTATGGTGAATTGCCACAGAACCGGATTGGTTGTTGTTATCCAGCTGTAGTGCGCCCAAGGACACAGGTGTATACACTTCCCCATGCCAAGCAGCACAGGGTGAGGAGAGACATAACCAGCACAGACTATTGTGGTAGAATTCTGAGGGACCCATGGACCACTCCGGGTGAAACCATTGGTTGGTCCCTTTTCCTGGGCGGTGGCACAGTAGCAGCCCTGCAAAAGATCAATGGCTTAGCTTATCAGTTACTGCAAGTAGTTAATGACACCTTAGCAGCAATAGGTGCCTTAAAGATAGAACAACAAGTGATAAGGGCAGCAGTGCTTCAACATAGATTGGTATTAGATCTCCTAACCATGAAGGAAGGAGGAGTGTGCAAAATGATTAACACTTCCTGCTGTTTTTACATTCCAGATCTCAGCGCTAATATTGCTGATTATATGAATCATGTGTTATCTGCCTTCACTCCGCAGCCTACAGTTCCAGGTGGATTCTGGGACTGGCTGACGGCCTGGTTGGGCAGTTGGGCAGCGAACCTAGCAGCTGTAGCGTTGCCCATTCTGCTACCCATTCTTCTTCTTCTTCTGTGTTTACCTCCTTTTTTGTCATTGCGTGTCAGACGTCTTTCTAGTGTGTTCACCATGCCAGCGCTCAGCAGTCATGCCAATGACCAACCCCAGCTCTGTGAAGACATTCCGCTCCCCAAGATGGGCGGTGCCGGTGATCCACATGAAGACATCGTAGTGCTATTTGCTGAATAAATGTGTGATAATGTGTGATATAGAATAAAAGGGGGAAATGTTGTGGAAATTTACTTTGCTTCATTTTGTGGAAATTTACTTTGCTTTATTTTACTTTGCTTTATGTTTCTATAGTCACAGCATAACAGTCTGCAGATAAGCGTGTGAGTCAGGGACTCCAGCTGCTCACATACCGTTCTAACCATAGAGATAGAAGAAGCCTTCAGCGCTCAGGCTAACCAAAACATGAATTAGCAGATACTCTGTAGGAGTCGTTTTTCTTTTTTTCTCTTTCTTCTGTTCTGTGTATAAGGGGAGGGGGACCGTACTGCGGGTCAGTCCTCTTACTCTGTTATACAGGGGACAGAACTCAATAAACTTTTACTCTTTATTACTCAATGCATAAAGCTGTCTGTGTTTGATGTGCTCTCATTTTCCCACCACATCCATTTAGCAGTACTTCTGAATAACCGAAATGGCTTAAAACAGCTGAGGGGATGTTTGAAACTGAGTGATAAGATGTTCAGCAATTTATATATGATAATACAAGGCAGTAAATTAAATTTGGCTGAACTGGACAATAGTACCTGGCATGAAAAGTATGTCGTAGAAAGAGTAACAAAAAACTCAACCTCTCACCTCGCGCTCTGAGATGTCTTCGTCACTGTCTGTAGTGTCCTCTAGGATACTTCTGCCCTCACTAAAGTGTGTCAACCTGACCGGGTCAAACATCCCTTGAACATAATAACTACACAATGGAAAATCAGCTTCAAGTGCTGCATTGAGCAAGAGTGCACTGTAAATGGCCAGATATAAATGGCAATGTCAGTAGTAAATTTATATATGCAGTCATGGAACAGGACCTAGCTGTAGAGCACAGCTTTAAGGTGCATATTATGATGTGCTCTTACCAATCATCCTCCTGGCTGTGTCTTGCTCTTTTGGCCAAATGTTTCTCTTCCAAAGCAGACAGACCAGACTCGCTGCATATTACTCTGTGCACTATAAATAAACCACATGTATAATGCCTTGTAAACAATGGAAGAAGGGAAATTTGAACTGTGACTACTCTGTTAAAGGGGCGGATAAGGCACCCCACCCAAACCCCCGAAAGCTGTTCTGTTATCCCTAATTGCTATGCAATAGTCCTGTGATTAACTCAAAGGCTGGAGAAGTTTCACCTTTCTCTATTTGAATCCTGAAGGCTGTTCGGTTCCGTCGCCCACAATCCATCCTGTGTAATTAAACATTCACATCATAACTCGACACCGTGTAATAGGGCAAACTCACTCGGATCGGGGAAAGGATCACAGACTACCTGTACTGCTGCTGCAACTCTGCGGCCATTCCAACAACATCCACATACATTCCAGCAACATCCTATTATAGGACACAGTGTATCTGGCTTAAGTACACCCATTTAATAGCATGTTGGACCTTCTTTGGCCTCCAGAACTGCAGCAATTCTTTCTGGCATAGTTTCCACTATATGCTGAAAATACTCTGCAGGAATCTTGGTCCAATCTTCATAGGATATTTTCTCTCAAATTACATAGAGGGACTGACATGTTCTAAACTGCCTGTTATACCTTTACCCAGGGATGTTCTATAGGATTAAGATCTGGGGACTGTGAAGGCCAGGAAAACATTGAAAATTTGCTGTCTTGATACTGGAACAAATCCGTGATTATACAACCCTTGCGGCAGGGTTTCTTGTCTTGTTGAAAGTGTCCTTCTGCCATAGTTTAAGCAGCTGCATGAAGGGATGCACTCGGTCGCAATACATAGGTAAGCCCTTCTGTTCAAACATCTACTGATTTCAGAGGACCCATGGTGTGCCAAGAAAACATTCCTCACACCTTTATGCCACCTCTACCAGCTTGAACTGTTGACACCTGACAGGAAGGACTCTTTAATTCATGCTGCTTATGCCAAATTCTTACCCTCCCATCATCATAGTGCAACAGAATTTTGGATACATCTGACAAGATGATGTTCCACTGTTTAGTTTTCTGCTCTTCTGCCCACTGGAGTCTTGCCGTTCTGTTTGCCTCAGACAGCAATGACACTCGAACAGATCATCTGAACAGGTCATCCAAATGTGCTAAGGTGATGACCTGTGCATTCAGACATGTTAGTTGGAGCAACAGCATTGTATCTGGCTGCAATTTGCTTGACCGTGCACCACTTGATCATCAGAATTATTCTTGATGTCATCCTCCTTTGATCCCTTTCAAAATATTGGTCCTGGTTAGTCTGGTCCATGCCTCGTTCGCAGTTCGCTTCGCTCAGACCACTTGACTTTCCCATTCTAATGTTTACATGGCGTTTTTTGCAATTAGTCAAAACTGACCTTTCATGACCTTCATTATAAACTTTTCTAAGCAGTCATGACCTCACCCTGTCATAATATTTACTATCATATCTTCCCTGTGTCCAAAGTGATCTCATGGCAGGAATTTTCTAGCCAACCATTTCTAAGTCAAGCCAATTCAAGCAGAAATGCCACTGAGAGTGTTTCTGATGAACTCCTGTCATTGTACTAAGTCGGTAAGAAAGGGTTAACTACATAAAAATAAAAGTGAATGACTTAAAAGTTTGATCATTTTAACTGAATCTATATTTTATGGAATGGTGTAATTAACCTTCATTATAAACTTTCCTTAGTCGTCATGGCCTGTCCCTGCCAGAATATTTACTATCAGATTTTCCCTGTGTCCAAAGTGATATCATGGCAGGAATTTTCCCAAGTGTTTACATTAAAGGAATCTGACTATACTGATTACTCTTTGCCAGCTAACAGCAAATAAAAGATGCTGGATTTTGGATTATGTGAGTATATAACACGTGACTGTGTTTGTGTCAGAGAAGGGAGAGGAGAGGCTTTGTCTCCAGCCTCCCGCTGCTTGCCGCTGTTCAGCTTCTCACTCCTGAGATCCTTCTCGCTCTCCTTCTCCCCATTGCGTCCCACTCCGCCAATGCTGCTGCAACTTCAACCGCTGACAAAGTGCACCAGCTCAAAGCGTGGTCTAGAGCCAAATTTGAACACGGGCATCTTCCTCATTGGCTCATCTCCTCAGAGGGGCAACACATGCACAGTTTCAGCTCCTATCGATACCCACGTAGAACCTTATAAAATCAAACTGACAATGACAAGGAAACCATATTTTCAACACCTCCAGCACAAGTAGTAGTTTTTAGCAATGCACTACTTTTAGTGGTTGTTGAGCATCTGGAAAGAATGCAAGTCACCAGGGTAACATCATCAAGAAGCCCTTTTAGACTTACTTCCATCAGATGAATTCGGCCTCTTTTTTGCTTCAGTATTTGGGACTAATTCGTAGGAGGGCATTTTGCCAACATGAATCCCCTCTGCCATGTCATGCACTCTCTGCATCAGTTGTGGGCCATACCTGCTAGACCAAACATTTACATTCTGAATACTTTGGCTCAAGTTGTTAAAATCTTAGTATAAAAATCAACACTTTTATCTGTATCTTAATTTCAGGCTGATTTAACAAGTAGATAAGCTAACGTAGTGAGCGGTTGTCTTGGCTTGTCCTAATGGCAGTCAGGGGCCAAAACACTTACTGTAACACTTTATAATTATAACACACTTTCCTTAACTATTACAGATGCCGTTTAACAATGTTCTATTTTTAAAATATGGAAACAGCAACTCAGCACATAAGGCGTTAGACCATACCTGCATGCTAAGAACACATGGTTCACTCAGACCATCGATAGAGACAACAGCTGATCTAAGTCTCTTGCTTCGTAATTTTCAACATGCTTGTTTATGAATAACTTTCGAGCTAACCACTGCTTATCACTTTCAAAGTGTTGTCAGAATTTATTGATATGAAAGGCTCTCGTCATGCTGATAATTGTCTGGTAGGACCAACTGACAACGTTATTGCCCCGACATACGCCCGGTGAGAAAAGCATTGTGGGAATTTCAAATATGGCCTGTGCAATGCTCGGTTTACCTGCTAGTGCCTGATCTTCGAGCAGGGAACCTCCAGCTTTGGTCACGTTCTGCCCAGAAATCTATCCGCTTCAAGATTGGTCTTATGGGCCAGTCATTGCTCATCCTCCGCTGCTCTTGTTCAGTCGGCAGAGGGTGGATTTTCGTCCTGCTCTGTCTCTGTCCCATTGTCAAATGCGCTAACATTTGCTGAACTTGAATCTTTTTAATTCTATGGCAGGGGTAACATTCCAGAACTGTTGTCAGTGTAGATCATTTGAATAAATGACTGTTCTGTTTGCCTGCTACGAGCTGCCATAGCTGCAGGTGTTTGGTGACTAGACCAGTCAGCATGCAGGAGTCTGCCTATGTTCAGTTAGAACAGGCATCAGTAAGACAAGACTCGCTGTACTCACTCATTATCTTAATACTGTTCATTAAATTAAGTCAGCGGTTTATATTGAGTTTACGTCATTTGGTACGACGACTCTACAGTCTTGAATTGATTTATGCAGTGTAATATGGATATAAATGTTAAAATGTTCTATTACAGAACACGACACCTGTTGCGTTTTATATTGGTAAATATCTGATATGACCGCTGTAACATAAAGTTGCGGTTATAAGTACGTGAAACATTTTGATCGACTGAAATGTAGATGTATGTACATGCAATATATTTGTGATTATGTAAATCAAACAGCTATTCTTATTCTTATGGCTAGCTAAATTGATTGCAATTTCGTCGTCTTCAAGGCATGGCATGGTGTTTATTCATTCTTTGGCATACAAAATGACACCTTTTCACGTTTTGGAACTACAAATATGGCGGCCTTTTTTCTTTAGCGTTTTAATGACGTAAAAGCAGAGTCTCACCGTAAAGTCGGGCAGGAGGATCTGGACTCATTTATTTCTTCGTATCTTCCCCCATCTAGCGGTCAATAACGGGTAGTCTTGAACTGATTTCTATCGCGTAATACTTCGGATATAAATGTTTAAATTTCCTGTTGCAGAACAGACAAAGTATAGTCAACCAGTTCTAACCTTTTGATAAAAACTTGAACTTCAAAGTAGGTGAATCTATTTCCTTAAACCAATCAGATCACAGTTCATTTACATAACATCAATGCTTTGAGTGCTTTAGATATGAGAACATCACAGTGATCTTTCTGCTCACACATCAGTCAGTCTATAATTCTGTATTATGTGTTTCTATAGCTTCCAACTTTCATGAGTTCCTTGAATCTGTGGAGAAAAGTGCAGACCAATGTAGTTTCTTATTTGTGAATATTTATACATTTATTGTAATTTATTTATCATTTAAATGTTTTAATTCTTTTAATTTATAGACATAAGGATACAGAAAACAGTTCATATATGTATAGTACATCAATCAATGTATAACACTTTTAGTACTTAGTATATGAATCAATGTATAATATTTGGACTGCTTTAACACCAGTACAAAAGTTTAATATAATAAAGAAATAATGCACTGTGATTACGTGTGGCGGCCCGAGTGCCGTAGGGCGAGGGGCAGGACGCACAGACTCCACCGACTGGGACGAACATTTATTAACATAAATGACAGCGGCACTCACGTATTAGAAACAATAAACATGGACCTGAAACAAATGAAGTTAAACAAACATGATACACAAGAATACATCTAACATAAACACGTTACGCTCAGACATTACACCGACAATGACCAACACCCTGTACACTTTAACACGGGTTTATATACATTGAGACGAACAAGGTGCAGGTGTGGTTACAAACACAGCCCTCCCACTGAACGTGGCAGGCCAAACCACATGACTCGGGGGAGGCTAACATTCCATGACATTATGCTTCATCTTGTAAAAGCTTTACATGACTGACAATTTCAGCTTTTTCAGAGGACCTATTTGATTTTTTCTTACATTGTACTTTTTTCCATTCCTAGTCTAATCTTGAAATAAATTTAATTTTAATGGAAGTCTTCATAATGTGTGTTTCAGGTTATGCAAATACTTTGGGAGTTGTTTAAATTAGTCAATCTACTGAATTCCCCACCAACAACAGTATGAATAATTAATTGTCATTTACATTTATAACTTTTAACATACTAGCAGCATGTGAGTTTCATGAATTTGTACTTCATTAACTATTTGTATCACATTATTTACATTACTGTTGTAATAGTAATAGTAAAAATTCAATGGTAATAGGGCACATTGATTTGACACAGTTCAATGGTATTAAGTACCCAATGCTCTGCTTTGAAGAAGAAGAAGTACAACATTGAATTATTTTACTGCACTTGTACTGCATATTTTCAATGTATTTACATCATTTTAGAGAATGCCATATTAAGGAATAAATAAATAAATAAAGTTTATTCACCTACTATTGTTCTTACGTCCACTGAAGTCCAAAATAATCTTTAAGGCTCTAGGTTCCTTAATAGCAAATACATTTCTGTGGTATTCTGATTTATTTTCTACTTGAAAGACAGGGAATATAAATAGTCTTTATTAGTAACTTTAATGCACCTAATGCACCCTTTTGGGGCACCCTAAAACTCTCACTGGTATTACGTGAGTAATCGCTCACAGGGAATTGAAGATAACAGGATAATTGAGGAAAAAAGGGGAATTTTTTTTTTTCTAAAATGAATGATGTAGCCAGCGATATGAAGCCCACCCAGCCTGTTTCACTATTTGGTAACTATAGGCCACCACGGCCCTACTCAGAATTTATTAAGGAATTTTCAGATTTCCTTTCTAATCTAGTCACTTTTGTAGAAAGAGCCATTATTTTTTGTGATTTCAATATTCACCTTGATAATGCCCAAGACCCTTTGAGATTGGCCTTTAGCTGTATATCAGAATCAATTGGTTTCATCCAATGTATAAGAGAACCCACACACTCTGATGGACATGCGCTTGACTTACTATTGACATACGGTGGACACGGAGAACATAGTCAGACTACCCCAGTCGGATGCCATCTCAGACCATTCCTTAATTTCATTTGAACTACATACAAGCCACAATATAATAACCTCGCCTCGCTATCATAGCAGACGCACGATCACATCAGCCACTGCATCCCCTGTAGATTCACACACTGTTCTTTATAAAGGCATCTCTCACAGTTTAGTTACATGTAACATTTTAGCTTTTAAGCATGTTGCTACCTTTCCATATCCTTTTCTAACCTTTAAAGGGAGATGTTTCTAGCATCACCTTTGACCACATTTCCATACTTTCAAATGCAATAAATTCTTTACAAGAGGTGGTCCCTGTTATTACTGAGGTAATAACATGCGTGTTTACAGGGAAAAGAGGCCTAACAGTGCATTGGACAGATTAATAACATAAAACATAAGGGAGTTTAGAGATTCTGTGTCCTTTCAGAATGACTTGCATACAGGGCTTCAGGCTTCAGTAAAGGATCCTGCGTAGGCTTTTGGTGGACCTCAGGGTAAGATATATGAACTCTCCACCAGGCTCAGGACCATATAGAAAAACAATCTTCTTTAGGACAAGGCTAATACAAATCTTCTCTTGGAATGTAGTGGTAATGGCTTCCAACTGGTGTGGGTATTGAATAGCAGTTTGCATATATTGACTACTGTGTGGTTCAGATGTAATGGTGGTGAATGCAAACACTAATATGTAAAGGAAGGTGGGGTGAATACATAACCACTTCTGAAAAGTGTATAAAAATATGGGTTCTCTGTTTGACAGTTAGACCTTCACGAAGGGTGCCTCAATAATGTTTGTTAAGGTTAACCGGCAATAAAGGATGGGACCAGCTATTCTCTTTAACTAATTCTGAAGGCTGACTCTTCATGTTATGTTTGAATGTTTAACTTTAAAACTAACTGACTGGGTATTTAGGAACGACATTACTTTCCAAACTTCATTACTACTTTTCATCCCTTCTCATACCTTTCGGTTTCTACCCTTTATCATCTTTGTTAGCTGCACAGCAGGGGCAGGATATTGGTGGAATCCTGCAAGGCATTCCAGCACTCTCTTACAAAACTATTAAAACTGTTTTTTGCCATATCCATATAAGATATCTCAAATGTGTATAGAATGTAGGTAAGCAATTCTGCTTCCTCCATGGTGCAAATTTGGTATAGATTGAATAACCCTATTTATAATCTTCAGTAGCATATAAGAAATCCAGATCCTCCAATAGCCACATTAGAAATTGTAATTTGGTACAATTTTAAATGCTTGTCTATCACAGGGTAGACTTAGATTGAGACACCATGTTTGACAATTGTATTCGAAACCACCATACCTAGTAAAATTTACTGGGCTCAACCAACCCTTGTAATTGCACATCTTCCTACATCTCACAAGGGACAACTTTCTGGAGGGACATTACTTCACATAATGTCATTCCTTTAATCTAGCATCTTAAACACTGATGATGGGTTTACTCCAGCTACACAAGCTAATGCTAACACTTGCTAATGTCCTCTTTTCTCAGGCCTGATGTACTTCCTCCTTTCTAACAAAAGGCCGTTTAATCCTGTCAATGATTTGTGATACCCAGTTTGTTTTCTTTGTATCATCATTTTAAAATCAAGTGAAAATCTAAGACTTACAATAGTACACTTACATTGCTTTAGGTAGTTTGGTTAATCAGCCTTGGTTACTACCAAAGAGCTGCACATATGTAATCATGATGTCAGGACATCTCAAGGATTACACTATGAACCGGATGGACAAGTTGACTTGTGGAATTGATCACCTGCAAGTGGATATTACAGTAAACCTGGACTGCATGGATAACCGTTTGTGCTCTTCAGGACTATGACATCAGCCCCAGCCTGAAGACCAAGGGGGGAAATTTAGGTACCATGCCAATCCAGCAGATAGCAGCACCATCATCACCGCATTGAGCAAACTTGCATCAAATGGAAGAAAGAGGGTGTGCCTAAAAGCAGGTGGAATTCAGGTGTCTTAAATACCCTGATCAACAGACCTTTACTCTCTCCCTGGTTTTTCCTCCATCAAGGTTAGACCTAAAAGAGGGGCTTTGTCATCTCTCTCTCAGATACTTTCTTCACTCAGCACCATGTGGACAGTTAACAGCAAACAGCTGAGAATCATATTTCTCCATTTAATTGATCCAAGAGATGGTGGAATCTAGACTAACGTCTTGTTACCACCCCGTCTAGGCTATGGCACCGTACCAAGGAAAAAGAATGATAAACGGCTAAAGGAATGGAACATGCAACTGTTAAAGAGTAACAGAAAGAAACATAAGCACAAATGGTAGACTCTTTTTAGTGTATTGTTGTATAATACAGAAGTTACAAATAAACACACTGGTGCAATTTCTTCTGAAGTGACCCAGGCCAAAACAATAAATAAGACACACACCAGCGAAAGAAAATTGAGGTCCAAGCAGGGAAAAGAAGGTCATACACACAAATGATACAATTACAAACAAGCCAAAACCGACTGCTGAACTAGCTGCCACTGCCGCCACCCCCGCTGCCGCCGCTGCCTCACTGCCTCCAACAGCCTCACTGCCTCCCTCCTCTTCTGCCTTCGGGAGGGGCCTTTATATAGGAGTGGCCAGGAGTGGCCAGCAGGCAGGTAGACCTGGGGAGGAACAGAGCAGAGTCAAGTTCAGAAAAGGTGAGGAAACCTGGCACCGGATCTGGATTCTGAGATACACCTAGAGAAAGGAAACACATACACACACGCTTACAGACAGAAATCTGATCAACATTACCACAGCAACAGGTTCACCAAATTTCTTCAAGCAAGCTTGCAAATGCGGTCAGTTCCCTCTTGTTAAACTGCGGATGGAACTCATATTCCCAGCATACCTTGACGACGTCACATTTTATCAACAAGAAACCAGGGGTGGAAATTCCCTCCTAATTGTAGACAAACTGAGTGAGGATGACCAACTGAGATAATCATCAAAAATCATCAACATGTGAGACTTTTACATCTGGGCATAGTTTATAGTCGGGCATATCTGGGCAAAAGTATATAGGTTACATTTAGCTGACGCTTTTATCCAAAGCAACTGAGTACAACTTGAGCAATTGAGGGCCTTGCTCCGATGCCCAACAGTGGAGCTTGATCCAGCAACCTTCTGATTATAACTCAAGTAACTCAAGTAACAGCTGCCACTGCTTGAATTAAACAGTAAAGTTTAATCAAGATCCTAGTACTTTCTTGAAAGTATTTGGGCTTGGTGTACATACCATTTTGTTTGGATAATCTTAAGTAATATTTGTACAGACTGGAAGTTCTTTTTCCTCTTTGCATACAATCTCTCTATGTCTTGCTTTTTACTAGCAAACATAGGTATCATCATGTCACTTCAATAGGCACAGACACATTGACCTTATTGTTCAGTTAGTAAACCTGCCATTACCCTTTGTTCTAACATCACGTGAGAACAAGCCAGCTGAGCTCATTAACATACAGTCACATTGCTGTTTAAATTCTGCACCATTTTATTGCTGGCACAATAGCATGTCCGCCTCCTTCTCGCTCTCGCGAGCGTGTACCGACCTGCATGAAAGCATTCGCTCTCCTCTCCTTTTACACACTCACACACATAAACACATGCTCGCTATATTTTAGCTTGTTTTTCTGTAAATATACAGATTGTTTATGCTATTGTTTGTGATTTAGAGTAGTTGCGTTAATAAATGTATCATTTATTCTCACCAAGTTGTCTGTCTTGATATCATTCAGATTGTGCTTGTTGCCAATATCCTCAAACAAATGACTGTAATTTAAATCTTTCAGGGATCAAATCATTAATGTTACTTTCTTTGTTAAAAATGAAAGATTGTGATTTCAATATTTGAGATGATTTAATGGGACTGATTAGTGTGTCAAACCACTACAGTGGGCCTGTCCCTCTTGCTGGGCGCCCAGCGCACTGTGACAGCATGACTTTAAACTTAGCAAACAGGAACTGTTTGGATTGCTTCAACCACAGTGGCAACAAGACTAAAGATATGTGAGGAGGCTTCTCAAATAAGCTTCTCACTTTATTCAACATGAATTGAAATTTCATTTTCGTTTTCATCATTTGATGTAAGTTATTTTCTATGCAATACTACAATATATACATTGTTAGTTTATTTTTTATTTTTTTTCATATGTAGCATTTTTTAATTCCTTAGCAGAAACAAGAATTCTTGTGTTCCAGTAACAGTGGTGCTGGGTTGTATATGCAGGCACTGAGAAATGGAATTGGTCACAGAAGCAGTTAACTCTTCAGAGTGGAGCATCTGTCAACATCTGAAATATAAACAACATAAGAAATACTGGTGCTGTGAGCGTGTAACAGCATTCAATTACTGCACGATTATGGCATATGCCAACAATACAAACAAGAAAGTGACAGTAACTGATAACCCAGCTCAGACTCTCTTTACTGTCACTGTGAGGGATCTACAGGAGAGAAACACTGGAGCATATTGGTGTGCAGTGGAGATTTCAGGAATATTTCAACCAGATGTCAAAACACAGCTATATATCACTGTGAAATCAGGTATTACAAATTCTTTATGAATATTGAATATTCAGTTTAGTGACATTTCTCATATTGCATATATTTCATCCATACATATTCATACAAAAGTGCCTTTCTTTGTTTCCAGCTCCTGCTGTGTCTGTGACCAAGAGCAGAGTGAGTGGAGAGGAGGGGAGCAGCGTCAGTGTCCAGTGTCTCTACAGCGCTGCATATAAGAAAGAGGCGAAGAAGTGGTGCAGATCTATAGACTGGACCTGCTACACAGTGGGGAGGACCAACACATCCCAGAATTCAGCAGTGCAGATCAGTGATGATGGGAAAGGCACCTTCACGGTGTTGATGACTGGACTGAAGAAGACTGATGCTGGCTGGTACTGGTGCTCCACTGGAGGTCTAGAAGTTCCTGTTCACTTTGACGTCACTGATGCACTTGCAGGTATATTGTTTTGTAGCTAATCAATTAAATGGTGTAAAAATTATTAATGTTGTTTAACCTTTAAAAGATGACAACAGTGATTAAAGAAAGAAAAAAAAACTATGCATAGGGTGCCTTATTAGATTTGGTTATGTCACGTTGCAGCCCCGCCCCTCCTCAAACGTCTTGGTGTGTACGTGTGTGTGTTCGTCCATGTCGCCGCGCCCTTTCGTGTCGTCCACCTGTTCTGTATTATGTGTAATCCTCGTGTGTGTGTATATATGTCTCTTGTGTTGTAGTACGTGTTGTTGGTGTTTGAACGGTGTTTAGTGAGGTGTGCGGTGTTAGATGTGTCGTCTGTGTTAAATAAAAATGTGTGTTTGAACGTGCCCCTACTCCACATACTGTTAGCCTCGAATCATCACAGAAACACCAACCAAAGAAGGATGCCTGGGAAGGGCAAGAAGAAGGGGAAGAAGGGGAAAAGACGCACTTCCCCAAATAGTGCCTGCAATCCCTCCGTGCTCTTGGGTACCCTCCTGACTCCTGCTGCAGAAGAGCGTGGTCTGGGGGCAGAGGTGGAGGAGTCACACGGGATTACGTCTGACCATAATGACTGGTATAACTATTTCCAGTCCTCGGAGTCGGACACCGCGGACTTTTCCTGTACCAGGGTGAGGCCATCACTCATCCTGTCTTCGCTCCATGGGATCACAACAGAGCAGGGACCTGCTGGGTACTACGGAGACCTACCTATTTATGAGGACAGGTACTTGGAGGTGGAATCCGCAGAGTCCTACATGGACCTTACAGAGGGATATGCGGAGTATGGCGAGCGAGGGGAGTGCCGTAACGTCACCCTAGAGTCAGACTTGGGGTCGGATCATGAGGAGGACCCGTCGATGGAGGTGGAGGAGGTACCTCAGGGGAATCTAGGCGCTCTGGAGTCAGCAAGCAGCCCTGGGTGACTGGTGGAGAGATGGCATCATCAACAGAGGAGGACATTCCTCCCCCTAGGGCGAGGACCTATGCCTAAGTCTCGGGGAGGTAAAAAGGCAGCGGCACCGAGGTCTGCTCTGCCGGGGTCTGGCAGGGTCACCAGGGTCTGCTCCAACACCTGATGGTGAATGACATCTCAAAACTATTCTTGAACGTACTTTTTCAGATTTGAATTCCTTACTGAGAAGTTTGAAAGAACTTAGGAGTCGTTGTTGAGTTACGAAAAAATGTGTCTGGAGTGTGAATGGCCATCATAACTTGCGTTTTTCATCGGAGCCTTGCTCACTAAAGCTGTTATTTTAACTAAGCCTACTCGCTGGTTGAGTTAGCTAGACAGGCAAGCTTGTTAAAGTTTAATTCCCGAAGTTTGGGCCCTGCTGTCGGCTTGTATGTCGACACGTAGCCCCCAGGAGAGAGAGTTTCGTCTGGTTTGGGCTCCTACGCGACAGCAAGGATTGTATTTTGCACTGGAAAACTTAAATCAGATTGTGAGCTAAGAAAAGGGGGAGAGAGACAAGTACTCATGCATGTGAGCACACAGCTTGACAACATGGAAAAAAGACACCCAACATGCAGCAGGAGTGGCTAAAGCCATACAGAAAACAACACATCTGGTAATGGGACATCCAATCACGGTACTAACCACACACAGTGTAATAGCATACGTGAACTCACAAGCCTTCACCTTGACAGCGCTAAGGCAACAGAGGATCAGCAAAATTTTGGAAGCACCACACATCACATACACACATGAAGGAATCAACATGGCAGACATGATGGGAGGAGGAGAGCCTCATCAGTGAGAACAGGAAGTCAAAAAGCAGGAGAAGGTGAGACCAGACCTAGAAGGAGAACCAATTCCAGGAGCAGGGAACATGTTCACTGATGGGTGTGGATTTAGAGGACCAGATGGGGATATAAAAGCAGGGTATGCAGTGGTGGCAGAAACACAGGGAAAAGTAGATGAATTTTGGACGGTGAAAGCAGAAAGGCTGAAAGGTTAGCAATCAGCACAGCGAGCTGAGGTAATGGCAGTAGTGGAGGCCTTGAAGTTAGCAAAGGGTAAGGAAGTGAATATTTATACTGACTCTGCTTACACGGTAGGGGCAGCACATGTGGAGCTAAGACAATGGATGAGAGCAGGGTTTAGGACAGCGGGAAACAAACCAATTAAACATGAGGCAGAAATGAGGGAGCTGGCAAAGGCCTTGCAGGGACCAGAAAGAGTAGCTATCATAGAGTGCAGGGGACATGTAGAGTATGTCAACAGTACAATCCCAAACCTACAATTAAGGTGGCACCCGGTAAGTATCCGTTGTCATTAACACCAGGGGAAGAGATAGTAATTGACTACACAGACATGGTGGACTCAGCACAGGGGTACACGTACGAATTGATGTGCGTAGACAACTACACAGGGTGGCCGGAAGCGTGGCCAACAAAACGGGAAGACAGTGCTTCAGTGGTAAAGTTCCTGGTGAACCAGTACATTCCTCACCATGGGTTTCAGAGAAAGGTGAGATCAGATAATGGCACTCATTTTACAGCGCGCAATTTGCAGGAGTTAGAGAAAATGCTGGGTCTGAAACATTCATTTGGGGCAGTGTATCATCCTCAGTCTCAAGGTAAGGTGGAAAGGATGAATCTAAATGCGAAAAACAAAGTGGCCAAAATCTGTGCACAGACAAAATTAAATTGGGTTGATGCCTTACCTTTGGCAATAAATGAGAAAAGAAAAACATCTCACACACACATCATACTTTAATGAATTGCAAAGTATCGTTTCAGCTTTCTCCACGCAGGAGGGGGACCGGACGGGGAGCAGACAAACCCAGACGATACCCGTTACGGACTGGGGGCTGCTGAGAGTCATCAAGAGAAAATGGAGTGAGCCGAGGTGGACAGGTCCATTCCAGGTGACAGAAAGAACCAGCCACGCCGTACGCCAGAACGGTACAGGGGAAACGTGGTTTCATCTGAGCCAGTGCGCCGCCGCAGAGTCACCGCAGAGGAGTCTGCAAGAGACAGCGAGGGACCTTGCTGAAACATCACCTAACTCACCTGACCTGGAAGGGGCAGAATAATCCCCGGGAGCAAAAGGGTCAAGGTAGTCCACCCTTAGACCCCAAAGTAAGAAGAACAGAACACCAGTGATGACTTCTGGACAATTGTGTTGTTTGATTATTTGTTGGTGTATTGTGTTGTGTGTTTCCATTTACAGTTTGGTCACGCTTGGGTTAAATAATAGCATGGCAGTAGGAAAGGATTAAAACATTAACAACAAGACGGTGAAGAAGAATGGGGGTAGAGATTGGTGGATGTGTAGCATGTGCAGCCGCAAGACCCAGACTTATAACCACCCCGGCACCCCTATTCCCACAAAAAGACCCCAAGGGTTATGCGTGCATGATTGGCCTGACTAAGGAAAGAAACCCTAAGAATTGTGACACTTTGAGCGTTATTTTCCCCCCCATCAGTAACAGAACCAGGACAGGACTATTTTCACCCGAAAAGGGGGAGGGGAACTACACGTGCTTCGTTAGAAGTTCAAGCACACCTCAAGTACGCTTGGGGCACATCCCGGCGGAATGGTGTAACCGCACGGTCACTGGGAACGAGTCTGTGGGTTCATGGGCACGAGCAGGATTGTATGATTATTGTGGAAGGATGACTTTGGTTGTTAACATGCCAGAGAACTCGGAGGGGACATGCGCCATGGTCAGGTTAGCAGCTCCTTTATTACTGATAGGCAAAAAACTACACAGGGACCCGGTAACTGATGCAGCAAGACAGTAGCGAGAGGCATACCATTTTGATTTAACAAGGAATACCCCCACATACATAGATGCAATAGGAATACCTCGCGGAGTTCCGGACAGATATAAGTTAGCAGACCAGATAGCAGGGGGATTTGAGAATATTCCGATACTTTCTGCATTATTCCCCATTACTCCAAATAAAAATGTGGATCGGGTTAACTATGTACATTATAATGTCCTCAGGCTAGCCAACCTGACTAGGGATGCAGTGGAAGGACTTAGAGATCAGCTGGGACCAACCTCACTGACGGCGGTGCAAAATCGTATGGCATTAGACATGTTGTTGGCGGAAAAGGGGGGGTGTCTGCGCTATGCTTGTGTTGTACATTCATTCCTAATAATACCGCTCCGGATGGGTCAGTTAGTAGAGCATTGGATGGTTTGAAGACCCTATCAGAGGAAATGCATGAGAATTCAGGCATAAACAACCAGTTGGAATCCTGGATGGTGAGCCGGTTCGGTCAGTGGAAAGACTTAATTGTGTCATTGATGGTTTCATTAGCCACATTCACGGGAATTGCTGTGACATGCGGGTGCTGCTGTATTCCATGTATTAGGGCGTTAATGGTTAGACTAATCTCAGCTATGATAGAAAGGAAAGATGTGCATGAGGGTACTACGATGATGCCACTGATACAGGGGGAAAGGGACGTAGAGACAGGAGATGCCAGAATAAAGGAGTGTGATTGGTGATCTCTTTGTAGAGATCAAAAGGGGGAATTGTGGAGTTTCAGAAATTAAATGAATGCTAAGCTTACACTAGTAGAGAATAATGTGCAGAATGGAATAGGACTAATGCTTGAATAAATAAAATAATTACTGTATGTCCAGACATAACAGGAAATGCCCTAGACGTGCATATGTGTGATTATGCAAGAAGACATGTGTACGAGACGGTCAAACAGAGGTGACGGCTGAGATGGAAAAACACAAAAGCAGAAGTGGCACAAGGCGAGAGAAATATGTCTGTCTGTTGCAAAGTTATGCTTTAGATCTCACTCGCACTGTGTTGTGAAGTGACATCTCCAGAGCTCTGCATTAATAAAAGGCCACAGGGTAACACACTGTTTCCTGTCTCTTCTTTCCTGCATCAACGGACATGACACTAACTAATGATATAACAGAATCTGGCACTTAGCTATTTTATTAGCTTTTTATCAGGGCACGCTTAGTAAAATGTCACATCTCTACATCAACTTTTTAAAAAAATTAACAGGCAATCAAATTATTTTGGCTATACTAAAACCTGTCCTGGAGCAATGCCTAGCTAGCTGGATAGCTAACACTAACATGCAAGACTGGGTTTGTTTTGCAGAAGTAGCAGATGCTAAATAGCTGCCTTGTAAAAGAGGTTTGCATTGGGGACTGTTTGTATTTGATGCATGCACTTTAGGTATTATTGCATAACACTATTTGTGATGTATTTTTGTTTTTCAATCAGTCACATTCCGAGCCAAACTTCTCTTAGGTATCTTGTATCAGTGGAGAACTACTTTTGAAGGCATTGTTACTAGCTAACTGTTAGCTAGCAAGGTAACAAGGTAACTCTTTTTAAACAACAAAAAGAAAAAACACTTTACTGTGATTAACAACTATGAATTTACTAAGTTGTGATTGTTTCATAGAAGGTCTGATTAGCTAGCCTAGCTAAAGCTATGTTTGATACGTTTTGATATGTCTAACGACACTAGCATTTTTGGACAAGAGTAGCTTTATAGTTGCTTAGCTAATGTCACATAATTAAAAGTAGAATCAGAGGGAAATGTTGAATATTGTGTCATTGCACCAGCCATGAGGCATTAAAGTGTCTGGACAAGAACATAGCTAGCTAGCTAACTGGCTTAGATCACTACTGCAGCTCTCACACCTCGGTTTATTACATCATAATAGGTAATGTGGAATTTTTAAGGACCATTGTTGCGTCTGATAACCCGTTCAGAAAAGGTGTTCTTCAGCTGAATGAACAGATACTGAAACAAACACTAAAGAGATCATCCAACATTCAAGATATTTCAGTAGACACACTAGTGGAAGAGCTGCTGAGGTTCCTGAGCCATGAATGTCCGGCCTCCAGCATCTACTCTGGACAGGTATGTCACCGCCTTGCACCAGGACGCAGAGATCCATGAGCATGACTGAGATGTAATTATAACTATATACACCTCATTAGTCTGATGCTAATGAGCACACATGCACACCTGCCGTCCAGTTCTTTAACATCCATATCCGTCACCTTGATTTATCTTAGTAAGTTGCTGCTGAAGCTCTGTCTCTCTTTCTCCCTTTCCCCATGCCTCCTTCCCTTCCTGTAGGAGTGTGGATACACCACTGGCGTTGTTGCCTGATGCACCTCCTTTGGAAGAGGACACGGTCCACTGTCAGAACTGGCAGGAGACAGTGGAGCCGCACACACTCGCCTCTCTCGGCTCCCGGGAGATCGAACGGCAGGCTGTCATATATGGTAAAACAGCAAATGTGGTGCACAGCAACTGACTATAAAAGACAACTCCCAGTACACAGTTAACATGTAAAATGAAAACAATTATTTACTGATCTAACTTAAACTAAATAGCTACTAAATCTTTTGAACATACAGTATTCTATTTATTATGCACATATGATAATTCTATCCTGACTCATGAAAATGTGGAATTCTGAATTGTGTAACGTTTGTAAGAAATTGTAGTGACTTTGCTATATCCTCTTCCTCAGAGCTGTTCACAACGGAAGCATCTCACTTGCGGACTCTCAGGGTTCTCGATCAGGTGTTCTTCCAGAAGATGAGGAACCTTTTGACCGTCGAAGAACTTTCCTGTATCTTCCCCAACCTGACCCAGGTCTACAGTCTTCATGGTCAGTCTCTCTGTGTGCGAGCGTGTGTGTGTGCGTGTAAATCTGCTCCATTTGTCTTAGTGTGTTTTCAAACCTAAATTTCTGAAGCCTACTTGGTGTCTAAATCATAATCAAGATTAAAGACGTGTAAAACCCACCCAAACTGAGAATTTAATGACAGAACAATATCAGCTATCGGCACCATGCCATTACTGTGAGCAGGTATGGTACATGTTGTTTCTGCGGTGGCCTTCATGACACAAGTAGAGTTCTGTTGCCCACTGACACAACTAACGAACCACATATACACTGGCTCGCTTAAACAGATTCTGTTTTGTGGTGTTGCATTTGTGTTTCAGCGAATCTGTGTGAGTCCATGAAGAGGCTGAGGGACTCTTCTATAGTTCAAGGCATCGGAGACATCATGGTGTCTAGAGTGAGAGCTGGCTAGTGTTACTCCCTTTCTAGTTCACATCATCTTTTGGTGCTGTCTAAAATGAAGGGGTTGTTCTGTGTAGTGTGGGATATACTTGTTGCTTTACTTGATATGTCAGTAGCTCATGTGTTTGTGCGTGTGCGTGATAGTTTGAAGACGCTGCAGGAGAGGAGTTCCAGGAGCAGGTGTCTCACCTGTGCAGTCAGCAGAGTCAGGCACTGGAGCTCATTAAAAATAAATGCAAAGACCCGCGTTTCGCGCACCTTATACAGGTAACACTTTTTAGAGGTATAAAGCCTTTGGACAAACCTACAAACACTAGAGCTTCTGCCATATTTGTTAGTGGGCTGGGTTGTGAATTGGTTGACCCATACTTTGAATTGGAGACTATCCAGTCTTTTATATTTGACTTTTATTGCAGCACATAACTTCTAGTGATGCTGTTTTAGGTATAAATTGGTGTTGCAGTCAACAGAATCCACATTTGGACTTAGATGTCCTTGGCTCATTCGTGTGTGTGTGTGTGTGTGTGTGTGTGTGTGTGTGTGTTAGGAATGTGAAGCCAGCCCTCACTGCCGCCGACTACAATTAAAGGACCTTCTAGTGTCTGAGATGCAGAGACTCACCAAATACCCCTTGCTGCTGGATAACATCATCAGACACACAGAAGGCATGTATAGAAACACTCACACACAATGTATTGAACCATGAAAACACTTCAGTATACACACACATACCAGTTTACCAAGGAGGCAAGCACACACACCCTTTCTCCTGGATTAACACTAGTATGTGCCCCCACAACAGCTGGTTCTCCAGACCTGCAGACATTGGTGAGGGCACAGGCGTGCTGCCGTGGGATACTACGAGCTGTCAATGAGGTCGTCAGGGAGACGGAGCACCGGCGACTGCTCAGCCGTTATCAGCGCAGGCTAGACTTGTCCCCTCTGGAGAGGCAGGCCAGTCCTGTCGCTGCTCAGTTCAAGGTACGGCCTTACTATGTATCCACCATCTGCCTTCCAAACAGCTTCTCTGGTCTTGGAGCACCTGATCCAGAGTATGAATTATTAACTATATTCTTTTTCTATGTAGAATCTGGACCTGACCACTAAGAAAATGATCCACGAAGGACCGTTGACTTGGAAAGTTAGTAAAGATAAAGCTATAGGTAAGAGATCATCACAGCTGAACAAATCACATTTTTGTTTTTCCTCTTGCAAATGATTACTTGACAGGTCCATTCTCACTCTGTGTGTGTGTGTGTGTGTGTGTGTTTCAGACATTCATGCTCTGCTTCTCTCAGACCTGTTGGTGCTACTCCAAAGGGGTTCAGGTGACCGTTTGATCTTGCGATGTCCTGCGCGCTCACTGGGTGGGGTTTGGGGTAGGAACACGGACCTCAAAACCCCCTTTTGCCCCGTTGTTCGCTTGGATTCATCTCTTGTCAGATCTGTGGCTACAGGTATATTTGTAGTTATTCTTACAGCTATGAATAGCCAGAATAGATGAATGGGTCTGGAATAACTAAGTCTTTATTTTATTTTTAAAAAATTAAGAAGCCAGTTACAAATTGCATTTGGGTTAGTTTGAATACATTGTTTGACAGCCTGCTCTTCTCTATCAGATAACAAGGCCTTGTATGTGATCAGTACATCAGAGAGACAGATATACGAGCTGGTGGCTGGGACTTCCTCTGAGAAAAACACGTGAGTTTGTTTTTTTGTCTCTCTCTGACCCACCATCTTCTCATCAAGGTCAACCAGTCAGCACTGCTGTGTCTGTTTTGTGATAACATTTATGGTGTCAGGCCATTTATGTTCAGATGATTTTAACAACATTGTGCTGTTGTAGAAATTGGGACCTGATGGCTTTAGCGATGTTTCCACAGATGGAAGAACCTGTTAGAAAAGACCATCTCCTCGGCCTCTGGAGGCATTGAAGCCACCGAGCAAGGATCAACAGCTCCGTAAGTACTCAGGATTTTTAAAGTTTTCTAATGCTGCTGTAATGCTGTTAAGAGAAGGCAGAATTTCAAAGATGCACTTACAATGATTGGACTCCTGACATCTCCTCTAGGTCTGCGGTTCTACGGTTGCATGGTAATCATGTCGGTCGTCTAGGTAAGCCCATGTTTGTTTTTGTTTGTATACAATGTCATAGGATTTGCTCTCTTTGGTACTTATGGCTGATGCCTTTGGTCCCTAGATGGCTCCCTAACAGAAGAGTCTGGTTCTATAGAGAGAGATTCACAGAGTGAAGATGAAAATGTACTCACACCTACTATCCCAACTGACCAATCAGAAGCCTACATGCATACTGGTGGGCAGGGTTATGTGGGAGGACAAGCTAAAGTGGCTGATGCTGCTTTTCAAGATGGTAAGAATTTGTTACACTCCATTACACAGTCATTGTTGCACTATGATAGTTAAACAGTATATTTCTGGTGGTGGTGGTGTTTTTGTAAATAGAATTTTAGCAGGCTCAGATATTTACCAACTTTTTTGCACCCTTTGTGTTCTGCCAGTCAGGACACTAAGACTGTTGATCCTTGGATCCTTGGATCCTTTAGAGGCTGCCAGTCAGAAGCAGAAAGTGACATCATTGTCCTCACAGCAAGAAGGGCAGGAGATGCCTTGCCAGTCACCAAAAGGCCGTTCACACCTGGAGATGCTGAGGCATGAAACGAGGCCCTGCCAATCACGAGCAATCATACGGCAGCGCATGATAAAAAATGTGGATGGAATCTTTCAAAGAATGGAGGGACTGATGAAAAACCTGCATCAGCTTAGGGTAAAGTGGATATATTACTCACTCTCTCTCAAACACACACACACACACACACACACACACACACACACACACACACACACACACACACACACACACACACACACACTATCATTGCAGCTAGCTAGCACTTTCATGTTATGTTTTAAAAGAATGGCTTTGTGCACTTGTGAGATCCTGGTTAACTCCTTGTTTTCATTTTCATAGGAGATTGAAGCACTGTAGACTGCTTACAATGGTGAGAAAAAAGTTACCTGTCAGTCAGTTCAGATGACACCATCCATGGGTCTTCCTCCATTATCAGGACACCATCTATTTATCTTGGGTCGAGCGATGGTAAGTGTGTCAAAGAAGCAATTTATAAATACTGGGGCTAAATCTGTTTAATGCTGTACCACAATTCTTTTTGATTGTACCAAAAAAAAAGATCTAGTCTGGAATCACTGGGATAATTTGGGTTGAGTTTAAATGGAGCCCACTGTTATCACTCATAATCCGGTTTCAGTTGTGAACTGTCTTTTGTGATGTTTCTTTAACCCAGTCCCCCACTGCGAGTAAGCCTGAAAGGCTGGGCCAGGCCAGCACTGAAAGCATGCCTAGACTGCTCATGCTGTCCTCCACCAACGAGCTGCTCACATGCCTGGGTGTGTTCTTGTGCCGGCGTTGCTGCCTGCTGAAGGACCTGACTGCTGACGAGCCTGTGCAGTGGCTGCGCATTGTGGACTGCTACGTGACACTGACAGAATGGCAGGAGCAAAGCTTCCTCATTCCAAGCACCGTGGTCTTTCTCTACATGCTGTGCCGTGACATCATTTCAGCTGAGGTGGCCACCAAGGAGGAGTTGCAGGCCGTGCTGCTCACATGCTTGTATGTGTCTTGCTCCTACATGTGTGAGGAGATCAGCTACCCAGCCAAAGCTTTCCTGGTGGAGGAAAACAAAGGGGCCTTCTGGGCCCGATCCCTGGACATTGCTAACCGCATGAGTGGCAAGATGCTGCAGATTAACAATGACCCGCAGTATTTTTGGCAGGTCTTCACTGACCTGAAGAACAAGATGGTTCATTAAAGGATTAAACAATAAAATATTTTATTAATTAAACATTTTGTTAAAAAGTTCAAGTTCAAGAGGTTTTATTGTCATTTCAGCTATATACAAGTACACAAAAAAAACAAGACAATGTTCCTCCAGGACCATGGTGCAACATAAAAACAACAGCGCAACAGACAACATGCTACACAAGTGCAAACAGTCCAATATACTGCAAAATGTCATTAAATAAACATTAAATAAACAATAATAAATACAGGACAGGACAAATACAAAATACAAAATGAGTAGACAGTGCAATTTAGTACAGTACACAGTACTGGGCATATGTTAAGTGAGTTGTGCATAGCAATCAGTGATATGCTACCCTGAACATAGCAGTCACCGGTAGCAGCCAGAACAGTTCAGAGTACAGTGCTGGTTTAGTACAGTACTCTAGCAGCAAGTAGGATAATGTGCAAGACTGCAACAGGAGTGCATAGTTTATTTGTGTGATGTTTGACTTCAGCACTAGTCCGATGCAAAACAATGTGTGAGTGTGTGTATAGATATGTATGTATGTACGTATGTATGTGTGTGTGTGTGTGTGTGTGTGTGTGTGTGTGTGTGTGTGTGTGTGTGTGTGTGTGTGTGTGACTGTCTATATGCATGTATAAAAGTGCCCATTTTGGAATCTGAATTGGAATTGGAGTTAGCCAGAGTTCAGGAGTCTAATGGCTTTAGGAAGGACACTAGCGTTGATTTTGATTCTAGCCACAGTTCTAGTAATAAGCAGAGTTACAACTCTGCATGCAAAGTCACTGAACGTTTGACTGTTAATTCTGTAGCAAGCATAATTGAAAAAATTACATGTCCTAAATGCATGTGTGGTAAATACATTGACATTAGTATTTTTAATTAATTTCTAACATTCGGAGACATTCAGAGGTGTTTCTATTAGGCCCAGAGTTAGCTAGGTCCCCACTGTCTAATTACTCAATGAACCTCAATGGTCTCCCAATCACATCTTATCTAACGGTTAAAGATCTTGGAGTTATGGATCCCACTCTCTTGTTCAAAGCTCATGTAAATAAATAATGTTTCTAGGACCGCCTTTCTCCATTTTTAAATTGACTTTATTAAGAAAATTCAATTCAATTCAATACAAGCACTCCATCACAAAAACCTCACAAACAATATCTACCAGAGGGAACAGACTACCTTCACTCTATTAACTACATTAATAATTAACAACACAATTTACATCTGTAAATTAGGTATACATCATCCATTTATATGTCCAAAAGAGTCCAGGGAATTTTTCCTCTCATATCAAACGTCTTCAACCTTTTTAACTCACACACAATCTGTTTAAAAACTATTTCTGCAGGTATTATACATTGCTCAATAATCATCTTACATCGTGTTTTCCAAATCTTCGAATTTGGCACACAAACAATCATCCAACAAAGGTCCTTCACAATCTCAGTCAAATTCTCATTAAACACTCCATACATAATACTTTTCCTGTTACGATCCCATTTAAACCCAATACCTTTCATTTTCTCCCAAATTTCAATAGTCCTTGTGCACTGCAGTAATATATGTTCTATCATTTCATCGGCTATGCAATTTTACATCGTACAGGCAATCTTCCAACAGATATAAGCCATGCAGTATCTCGAACATTTTCCGAGATACTTTTAGACTGCACATCTTTAACACAGGTTTCACATTCTGTCACTGTCAGACCCTTATAATTGACATTCCCCCAAAATCACAGTCTTGTATTGTTTTATCTATCATTTTATTTGGGGACTTATTCCAATCAATATTAAGCTGCCTATATTTAAACAAAAAATCTCCATATAGTAATTTAAAATAAGGAGCATGTTTCCTTGACTTGCCTCTTTTCTTTCCACTGATTTACATCTCCTACCCAAATTGCTTTCCGAAATATAGCTTTCGTTACATTTTTGCAAAAGGCATTTTCTAATTTCTGAGCTAACTCAACTCCCCCTAATCCGCCTTTATTTTTTGACTTGTACATAATTTCCCTTTTTGTCACTTCTGTTATTTCCCCAAATAAAACGAACACACATTTTATTCAGCCTCTTAATACATTTCTCATCCGGAGGGAAAACCATAGCCAAAAACAACAATTTCGAAAAAATAAAGGTCTTAACCTCCTGTATTCTAGTCTTATAGTTTGACACCCTCCATTTTCCCAATTCTAGTTTAATTTCACACTCCTTTTTCTCCCAATTCCGTTCGCTACATCTACCATTTACTACCATCAAACCTAATATTTTTATTTCAGTTTTTATTTCTACATCTATTGGTACAGGTTGCCCATCTCCTGTCCATACCCCTTCACTTTTACTTTCATTTAATTTTGCTCCAGCCACAACTTCATACATTTCAAAGTGCCTCTTAACTATAGGAAACTCATTTTGATTCTTGACATAAGCCGTCACATCATCTGCGTACGCAGATATTTTCCATCTTTCCATACCTAACATGTGAACACCTTGTAATTGCTGATCATTATTAATTTTATATAATAGTGGGCTAATAGCGATGACATATAATGCAGCACTCAATGGGCATCCTTGTTTAACCCCTCTATGTATTTCAAAATCTTCAGTTAACACACCATTAACATTAATTTGGACTTTTGATTTACTATACAATAATTTAATCATATTTACAAACCTCTCTGGAAATCCATAATGTTCCAATGTACACCATAAGTAGTCTCTAGAAATATAATCAAAGGCCTTTTTCTGATCCAGTCCAATTATATAAAAATCCCTCTCAGACCCTTCAATAACCAAACTCCTTATTACCCCTAAACTATCCCACATGTATCTTACTCTTATCACACATATCTGTTCCAACTCTATGATATCATTCAATATTTCTGACATCCTATTAACAATTATTTTTGCACAAATTTTGTACTCCAAGTTTAATAGGCTGACCTGTCTCCAATTATCCAACTTACAAGGATCTCCTTTTTTTATATATTAATGATATCACACTATGATAAAATGAATCATGCAATTGCCCCCCATCTAATGCTTCATTAAAAACATCAGCTAGAAGATCAGCAATTTCACTAACGCACACCTTATGAAATTCAGCAGGTAAACCATCGGCTCTAGGATTCTTGCGTGGGTTTCATTCCTCTATTGCTCTGATAACTTATTTTTTCCTAATTCATTCTTCCAACTCCTGCAGCTCCTCCCCTTGAATTCTAAAATAATCACCTGGAATGTAAACCTAGCCTAGAGGACCTTTAGAGCTTTATTATTAAAAAAAGACAGACAGATGAACAGAAAAATGCAAAATGTATATAGAATATTTTTAAGTATTCGCCATCTCCACCATTATAGGAATGATATGTGTGTGTGTGTGTGTGTGTTTATGTATGTATGTATGTATGTATGTATGTATATATATATATATATATATATATATATATATATATATATATATATATATATATATATATATATATATATATATATATATATATATATATGGTTACGTGCGAGTACATGTATGTTGGATTGTATATGTACACGTATTAGAGTGTGATATTTATCGTTTATGGATTGGCTCTGTATGGATTTTATCAATGGTCTCCAGTCTAGATGATTGGTTCTGTTATTGATTAATAATTAATAGAATTATTCTATTGATATATAGTCTATCAATAGATTTTTCTATTGGGTGACACTAATATTATTTTTTGTTTTCCAGTTCATGAGTATGTTTTTTTTGTTTGTTGTTTTTTTGCAATAATATTTTTATTATATCAATATAATAATGTTATACATAGTATCCTGTCATATTGGTTGATGATATGTCTCCTAGGAGAAATAAAGATGGTGTTGGATGGCTATGGTTATTTAAAGCATGGGATATGTTGGTGATGATGACTTGCCAAAATTGCTTGATAGGTGTGCTCTGCCACGTGGCGTGAATGTAATCGTCAGCTGTGTTTTGAGTAAAATATGTACAGATTGCTGAGCTTGTGAAACCAATTTTAAACATCCAATGTGTAGTATAATGTACTCTGTATTATTTTGTACTGAATGCATTGTAGGTTAGTGTTGCTGTCATGTGGTAATTATTATTACACATTTTAATCCAAACTGTGGTATCGGGGGCTAGTAATAAATCTTCCTCCCATTGTCTCGATGGGAGAGTAACTGTGAGATTTGATTTCACTATTGTTTTGTATATCTTAGATAATAGGTTTTTTGTATTAAGAATGTTTGTTTATAAAATCTGATATGGATGTAGGTATCGGAATTGATTTTTGAACACATAGGTGATCTTAGCTGATGGTATTGTAGGAACTAGGGGCTTTCTATACCATATTTTGGGGCTAGTTGTGGGCGTGACATGAAAGAAGTCTTATGATAAATATGTTTAAGGTGTGTAATGCCTTTTTCTATCCAAGAGGTAAAGTTTAATATTTTTGTTCATGGTAAAGTCTGGATTGTTCCAAATGGGAGAATGACTAGTTTGTGTGAGTGTGGAGTTTGATATCTTGTGGAATTTCCACCAGACTGTTAGCATCATGGCCACCTTCAAACTGTTGAAACATGGATATTTTTGAATATGAGTCTGGGCACATTTGAAACACCTGCTGCAAACATTACTGACATTATTTCTTGTTTATGTGATTGGCTGTGTTTCTCTAGTCACAAGTACTTCTGAATGCTCCTCCAGAGCACCCAGAAACCCTCATAGTGGGTTTCTCAACTTGCTCAGACTCAAATCTGAATATCGGCATCTGAAACATCTTGGAGAGGAACAAAAAACACAACACATTTGATTAAATTGTTCTGGTCACCAGGACCGGAGCTCAACCCAGCTCTGGTAAAGGCTACCAGTGCACTGAAGGGGTCCATGCTCTAAACTCTGGAATCCCACCGGACTGAGGCGTTGGGAAAGCGGTTTCTCTGTATGCCCAGTCATGATGAAAAGATTGTGAATCTTTTATGTGAATGTTTACGTAAATATGAGATTTTACACTCAGAATGTAAATAAAGGTAAGTAAATAAACACATTGTAGTTGATGGTTTTAACAATACCCAGCGTTAGCCTACTTGATCGAATAAACTAATATTATTAACCTATTAATAATACAAAAAAAAAATCTGTATTAACAATTTACTATTTGCCATTACAACTCTGCCTTGAGATCTGAAGTAAATGACTTTATGTAATATAGAATGTAATGTGAAAAATAAATTCGGTAAATTCTGGCTTTAAAAAAGTTCTTTCAGTGTTACTACCACCTGTTGTAGATCGACAGTCACACACCCCCTCTGACAGCCGTGCTGGGCGGTTGAATGGGGTTTGTGTGTATAGGATATACTAATACTGGACGCTGCAAGCAAACGCGCGGCCACATGCTCTACGTCGGCCCTGCAACGAGTTGGGGAGTATACGGCAGGAGGAGAGAGAAAGCTTTGACTAAGTGCATCCTCACCTGGGCACACTCCGCATCATTTCCCCTTATGGAACATCCATACCTCCAGGGCGCTACACTCCATCACTCATACCCAGCACAGCACATACTCACCTGGACACACTCCTCACCATATCCCACTCTACATTCCGGAGCTCCAGACCTCCAGGATTGCAGCGCACCAGCCGACCCTTTAGGGACCACACTTAAGCCCCCCTCCTTGGGCTAAACCTCTTAGATTGGATCAAGGGCTAATTTTCAATGGATCGCAGCAACGTAGCTGCTCTGCCACTCACAAGAACCTGGCCCAGAATCAGGTCATTTAAGGTCAATTAGCACCAGGTTCTCCACAAACATGCTTTGCAGCTGAATCCCTGGTCCGTTCACACGTGTCTTTGCTCACTGGGGTCCGGGAGGATTCTGATTTGGAAGCGTTCAGTCATAATCCCACAGGCACCAAATGTCTGAACCTGCGGTTCCTCTCATACTGAGCAGGATTACTGTTGCAACACCACATCATCAGTAGGGTAAAACTAACCTGTCTCATGACGGTCTAAACCCACCTCACGTTCCCTGTTAGTGAGTGAACAATCCAACGCTTGGTGAATTCTGCTTCACAATGATGGGAAGAGCCGACATCGAAGGATCAAAAAGCGACGTCGCTATGAACGCTTGGCCGCCACAAGTCAGTTATCCCTGTGGTAACTTTTCTGACACTTCCTGCTTAAAACCCAAAAAGCCAGAAGCCTCACTTTCACGGTCTGTATACCTACTGAAAATGAAAATTAAACGAGTTTTTGCTGTTCTGCTCCATGGGAGGTTTCTGTCCTGCCCGAGCTCACATTAGGACACCTGTATTACGCTTTAACAGGTGTAACCCCCTCCAGTCAATGAGAACATTTTTAATATCTGTGGGAAAAGAGGGAGAAATGTATCCAACAACTTTCTTTTTTAATGTGCAACACAGTCAAAATTGTGAACTCATCTACATGCAAAAACCACAAAAAGCATTTACAAACTGGAAACTCTTACTGCATAATTAAAACATTATACAACTTAAGAAAAAACATAACATAAAACATAAAACATCGGTAAATATGAGAATTCAAACAACAAAATGAACCAAACTTATTCAAATTGAAAAGTAACAGCAGTAACTCTAGGCATGACCCATGGCCTTGAGGACCTGTTCGGCAGCGGTGTGGTGGGCCTCCTCCTCCATGTTGTTGTTGTTGGGGCAGGGGAGAACTTCGGCAGCACCGCAGAACGATTCGGATAACCCTGGTACCAGCACGCTGTAGTTGACACAGAGTAAGCCATTGGTGTTGGTATGATAGCGCACGTTGTAGAGTGGCACGCCGAACCCATACATTTGACACAGGAAGTGCACAGCATTGCACGTCCGCGAGAAGTGCTGTGGGCGGGGGTCGTGGGAGGCCGCCCCCACTGACTGGAAGCGCGTGGGTGTGAGAAGAGCCTGGCGGACAGGTGTAGGACCCAGAGAGGCGAAGGCGCCCACTTCTTCACGCTCGTCATGTCTGCGCTTGGAGCTGCCAGAGAACCAGTGGGCAGTGACGAAGATTACTCATATAAACCTTACTCATATAAACACCACCTGGATTGGCTTTGACATATTCAGGTGGATTTGGGCATGTCATCCAAAGCACACAGAAGCAATAATCTGTTAATACACCATAATTCTATAATCCCAACCCATCAATAAGAACCCTTAACGGCAATTGAATAGAGAAGGCAGCATACCGTACTGAGTCTGCATTGTCTAGGGTGTTGGAAATTCAGGTTACTGGCCATCATAAATATATTCCAGGTTTACAGTCAATGAGAGGGAGATGGTACTCTCTCTCCATCCATCACTACACCTACGAGACAGTCTGTAAGGAGGCCACACTCTAAGTGATGTGAAGGCGTTTACTCCAGACCTTTTTGTGTATTAAATGGGTTTGTTCTAGACCTTTGCTAGCTCTCTAGTGCAGGATCTAATAACGTAATGACAAACAGCTGGCTGAGAAACAAGCAGCCATGGGGCCAGTTACTCATGGTCCCGTTAAATAAGAGGATTCAGAACAAACTGAGCAGTTATTACTGTATAGTTCATCCATTATTGATGTTGATTTCTCAAATTAAAGATGTGGTTTTGCAGCTTAATCTCAATGGAATTTTTTAAATTTAAAATGCTCTGAGTTAGACTACAGAGTCAGTACAGCATATGTGTGTGTGTGTACACATGTGCATGTGTGTGTGTGCGCGCGAGTGTGTGCGTGTGAGCACGAGTGTGTGTGCGTGAGTGTTTGTGCGTGCGTGCGTGTCTAATTGCGCACAAACGTTTCTTGTGCAATGTGAAAAAACAAAGAGCTAGACAGAAAAAGAGAGGGAGATTGATCAAACAAGGAGGGAGGACCTAGCTAAGCTAGGACTGAGGGGAATGACTTCAGGGCAGAGGTGGGGAGATGAATGGCTAAGATGATGGACTGTTGGATGGACTGATGGTGTTCAGTGTAGACCCAAAACAGGGCCTTCAAATCCAGCCTTAGGGGAAACCCACTTAAAGACAGACAAGTGAAGGTTGTAGGTCACATACCTACAATGTGCTTCCCTCACTGTCTATCCATCGGTACGTTACTGATACATACCTGTAGATGGATAAACAGATACATACATAACAATACATACCTATAGAGCGATAGATACATACAAACATACATGCACACAGAAAGACATAAAGAAGAATTTTAGGTCTACCTTTGATATCGAAGAAATCAAGAATTGTCCTACCTATCACACACACAGGCACTAGGTTAGCTAGCTAACTATTCGACGAAACTGAGTACACAAACGCTATGGTAAAAACCTGTGTAAAAAGACCAAAACCTGAAGTAAATTGTTAACTGGAGATGGTAAATGTCATTAATGCATTATGAGCAAAAGATAAACTCGTATGTCAAATGAGCCAGTATGAAGCAGAACTAGCTAGCTAGGTTTACTCTTTAGCTTGCTAGCTAGCTGGTTTCTGTGGCTCGTTTAATGGGGGCGAGTCTGCACGCTAATTAGCTGCTATGACGGCGAGCGTATTATAGCAAAGAAACTAATGTTAGACTATAGGCACAGTCTATATTGTGAGAGACACATTACCCCCAGATATTCAGATATGCTCAAAATGTCCCCCATATAACGAGGTAATAAATTAAAATATTGCACACACTAGTTGTGTCAGCTGCTGTTGGTGAGACATTTTATGTTATAACACCCACCACTGCTGTCTATTGTCGCACTTAATTTCAGACAATATTACTTTTTTTCTGTGTAAAGTCCCCTTTACTGTCTTGCTGGAAGCCTAATTCTGAACATGGACATGAGTGTTCCAGTGCAGTGGTGACTTCTCTGGGTCAGGATAGTCAGGGTCAACAGGGGTGTGTGAATGCCAAGGTTTTAGCCTTTTGAATTTTCCTGTGCCCATAATTACAATAATTTTCTAATAATTAATCTTTGTTTTTGTTTTTTTTTTGTGGTAGAGACATGTTAGGCAAGACAGTACAGGTTGTACCCTTACTGCTTTGCTCAGAACTGGCTTTCAAAACACATGTAATTCATTTTTTTAGCTCTAACATGTTGGCTTTACCTGAAGTTCTTCTAACGACACTTCAGTGTGGCAGATTCTCTTCTGACTGGTTATCACTGGGCTACTACACTGAAGTATTCTCATATGCTATCAGTAAATATGCCACTTACTTCTGTGTCATTCCACATGTAAACATGGTTCTCTTTACAGAAAATAGTTTAGTGGTGCAATAGCTTATCCTCTTTCCTGTCAACTTCCATATCACTTCAACTAAGTCAATCAAATCAAAATCAAAATTTATTTGTATAGCGCTTTTTACAACAGTTGTCACAAAGCAGCTTTACAAATGTCCAAGTCCAAGCCTCCAGTGAGCAAGACAAAGGCAACAGTGGCAAGGAAAAACTCCCTAGAACATGAGGAAGAAACCTTGAGAGGAACCAAGACTCAAAGGGGGGCCCATGCTTCTCTGGCCAACAACGGTCACCACAATAATGACAATTTTAAGAGGAAAAAAAAAGCAATTAATTTCTAGTCTAACTTTCTAGAGGTCCTAATCTTGTCCCTAAGTACACAGAAAAAAACCAAACAAACTCAGCAGGATTACATGTATATTTACATTTACAGCATTTAGCAGCTGCGCTCATCCAGAACGACTTACAAAAGTGCTTTGTCATTTACTCATAGAATATATCCAAGTTCAGTATAGTAGGTTAGAATTAAACATACCATTGAACTAGAATACTGTGGAATACAGGGATAAATGCTGATAGCTAGAAGTGCAAAATACATAAGGTCTATTTTAAACAACGATAAGTGATATAAACAATAAGTGCTAGAGTTTGTATATTTACCCCTAACTAAGCATTTCCTTCTAGCACTAAGTGTTTTCTGCAACTTTACTGTTAATGAAAGTGACTTTAATCCATTGTTTAGGCTACATACTCATCAGTTCCTGGTTCTCACAAAATATGCCTTTAATTGTATTGGAAGCTACATGGTCGGTGTAGTATGACTAAGATGTTAAGTCTCATTTCCTCCGTAGATTGGGGAATTGTCAAGAAGGAAGTGCTTGGGAGGTCTAATGATTTCCAGGGTTACGTTCTCAGGAGTGTTAGCTCCTGGTAGGGTCTCCCATGGCAACCAGGTCTGGGGTGGAGACTAGACAAACACAAGCCATTAACACCCTTATGATCAAAAGTATGAGAAGTATGAGAGGATCAGCCCAAAGAGACAATGTGGGGGGCTGTGCAGTGCCTGGGCAGTGAAACAGATTATCTCTTGAAGGTTAAATCCCTTAAAGGTCTTAGCCCTGCTCATCCCACATGCTGATGTGTGAGTGAAACAGTGCATAGGTGTAGAGACCTGGACTTGGCAAGATGCAAGCCTATCCTCGCAGTCTGGTGCTATTCTGTTACTAGAGGACCTGAACACGCTTCTCCAACAGTACGTTCTTCTGGGCCTGATGACAACACACACACACATGAACACGCACACACTCGGGCACACAAACAGACATACAGATACTGTTTAATTTCTTCACATCTGTAGATACACTAGCATAAGTTGATATATACATTTATGAGTTTGATTATGAGCTGATTTCAACTTGACACGTACAGAGTATATAATATACATAGAGAGTGCATAGTTTTATCAGATTGAGTGCTACAGATTCTTGTAATGAAAGGTGACAAACCCAGCCATATGAAGAAAACAAGTACAGGGTTAATCCCTTAAAGGTTTAAAGAAGTCTCCCTTAAAGGTCTTAGTCCTGCTCATACCACATGCTGATGTGTGAGTGGAACAGTGCAGAGGTGTAGAGACCTGGACTTGGCGACATGCAGGTCTTTCCTTGCAATTAGTGCTGCATTCTGCTGCAGGAGAACCAGAACATGCTACTCCACACACAAACAGATACACACACACACACACACACACACAGTTGCGCAAATATACACAGATACACATTGTGTTTAATTTCTTCACATCTGCAGACTAGAGTAAGCTGAGGGTATAGTGTTAAACCAGGTACTACATACAGAGTGTATAGTATATATATACAGAGTATATAGTTTTACCAGATGATCGTGCTGATCTTTGATCTCCTGGTTCTTCATCTCCAGCGCCACTTTCAGGCTCATAATGTCTTCCTCTATGGGCTGGTATAACACACACATACTCACACGCGTACGCACGCACACACCCACACACACGCGCGCACACACACACGTGCTGACACACACACGCGCACACACACACACGCATACACACACACAAACGCGCACACACACACGCACACACGAATCATTACTACAGCCAGTACAATGGAAAGGTGGGAATGTGTACTGAATGTGTACTGCTGCTATAAGTGAAAGGTGGAGGTACTGGTGGATGTGTACTGACACTATAAGGGATCTCTACCTGCAGTGACAGTCTGAGCTTCTCATGTTCTTCCTCCAGAGATTTCTTCTCCAGTTCACAGGCCATTTTCATATCTGCCAGAGCAAGTATCATTGCTGCTGTATATATATAGAACACAGATTTTATATACTGCATAATTACTACTGGATATATAAAATATACTATATATAGTACTATACATATATTAGTATCACTTTTATTGGAGCCTAAAGGTTAACATTCATTATTAGTTATGTTAGTATTATTGCATTTCCATAGTACTTACTCTTGATGGACCTGTTATGCTCCTCCTCCTCCTGCTGTTTCTGCAGGAGCTCTGTCTCCTCCTGCTGCTCGTGTTTCAGCATCTCCTGAAGAACCTGGAGCTCCTTCTGCTTCTGCAACCTCAGCTCCTTCAGCTGCTCCAACAAACTGTTCTCCAACTCCTCCTTCTCACACCGCAAACACTCCAATTGGGCCACAGGCCACACTACTGACACAGAACCACACACACACACACACACACAGAGACAAACAGAAAGAAAGACAGACATATGAAATTAGAAAGCGATATAGGGTAGAAATAGATTGATGTTATTCAGGGACCTCATTTATAAAACTTTGTGGATTCCAAAGTGAAAGTGTGTGTATTCTGCACAAATAACAGGAAATGGCATATATTCCCCCAAAAATTTGATTTCTAAAGACTCGAGTATGAATTATTGGGAGATAGAGGCGACAATGCAGCGCTAAAGACAAAAAAGGAATTTTAACCGCAGTTATGAGTGGCAGCACCAGCAACCGCAGGCGTGAGTGGCATTATATTTACATTTACCCTCCACATCCTTTGTGCCTGTGTATTCGTCCTCGATGCGTCCAGTACACCATCTCCAGAAACGCCTTATTTTTTCTCTGTCCTCTTCAGTGTCTTTCCACAGACTGATCTGTAATGGTGTTCATGGGATTCCCCTCACATGTGACATCAGGCCACAGGACATATGGGGTTCTAAAGTTCCAAGAGTGTAGATGAGTTGTTTTTCTTTGAATTTCCTAATTTCATTGCTGCCATAGCAGCAACTGGCAATGCAAACAGATGTGTCATTAATGCAGTGACTCTACCTCAACCTGGATTGATTAACCATGTATGGCTCACCGGAGACTGTGATACATATAACATCCCAAAGTGTACTTAATTCTGAGCAAAATCTAACTAGCCTCATTACTGCTGAACTATGAGGGGCCATTTAGGGAGAAACCAGGGAAACACTACTTGTACATACATATGAAACATTTTCACATAAATAGCCTACTACTTACATTTGTGTATAATAATTTAAACTTGCATATACACGCACTTACTTACACTGTAGCTTAACTCACTGAAAAGCAACACTGTTCTGTCCTGAGTTTAGAAACTTCCATTTTTTGTGGTTACTTGTAATTAAGAAGCACACGATGTCAGTAGCAGTGAGTCGATTGATGTGTATAGCGATTGGAGAGCGAAAGAACAAGGAGTTATAGTTCATTGTATCTGTGCGAGTCCAGTTGTCTGCATGCCATTTGAAAGTGTTGCAAGTATGTATGTCTTATTTTATTGTTATTTGTAATCACAGATTATTTTGTGGATAACAATTCTCTGTGAAATTTGGTGCATTGTGTATTTCGGTACGAGTTGTGCCGGGTGTGTTGCTGATTGTCTTGACGGGTTTAATTTCACCTTTCCTCATGACGTCAGTAAACCTGTGGACAAGAACTGATCTTTTTCAGTTTTGCTGTCAGCAGAACGTTTCTCTGCCTGTCAACTTGTGTATCGTACACGTACAGAGAACAGAACTTCTACAGCCAAGGCAAGAACAGAAGCATTGCTGAAGCAGAAATGCTAGAAGCTTACTTGCAAGTTAAGCTTAAATTCTGTTTCCTTGAAAACCACACAACGTACTGAACAGTATGTGATAGAGCAGGCAATAGCACAAGCGACAGAACTCCATTTAAGAAAGGATGGTGTTTCAGCAAAACCAGAAACAACCTCTAGCAACAGGTTTCCACCCTCAGCTTTCAAACCTAAAGCCAATTTCAAATCAACACTACTTCCCATTTTAACTCACAGCACCCTTTTCTTGGTGAAGATGGATAAGTCCATGAACCACATGGAGTTAGGTTTGAGAACAACTATGCCCTGCCAATGCAATATTTCACGCCCCAAAATGGCATCCTACTCCCTCATTCAATCCTATGTTTTCAAACACCCATGATAGCAACACAGACGTGAATGACTTTGAGATATCTTACTCATTGTTAGCTTGTGGCTACAGGTTTACTTCAATTTAATGACAAACCTCAGAACTACAGAGCCTGGAAAGATTCCTTTCAGACTGCTACCAGCGGTTTAAAAGTGGTTTAACTCTACCGCCAAATGAGGAGATGGATTGTCTTCTCAAGTGGTTAGGCAAAGAGTCAGCAGACCATGTTGAACAGATAAGAGCAATACACATCAATCATCCAGAAGCAGGACTGGCTATGATATGGAACAGACTGAAACAATCTTATGGCTCAGCAGAAGCAATAGAAGATGCTATGTTCGATTGCACTGATGCCTTTTTTCTAAATTAACAAAGTTGAGTGATCTGCTACTGGAACTACAGTCAGCCAAGGCTGAAGGTGACTTGCCTGACCTCTCTTTTCTCAACACCACAAGAGGTGTAAACCTCAATGTACAGAAGCTTGTGTTTAAGAGGACCAAAGAGAATAATAAGATGGCTCTTTCAATCCAGGATGCATCCTTCATGAAAATAATGAACGAAGGACTACAGAAAAATTGAAATAATAGTTGGACCGTTACCCTTTGAATGTCCATGGCAACGGCTCCCGAACCACAGGCCTCAAGCACTTGAAGCATCTCATGTCTCTCGGGCACACTGTGACTTAGATCATCAGACCACTGTTACGGCCTTGACTAGGCAGCAAAGCTGTAAAAGAGTGATGAGAAAACCAGACAACAAAAGTGAATGTAGAAAGAAGGGAAACACAAGGAAAGACCATGGTAGTTTAAATGTTGCTGGTGTATTATAACACACACACACACACACACACGCACGCACACGCACGCGCACACACGCGCACATCACGCACACACACACACACCTCTGGGAAAAAAAATAAGACCACTACAAAATTATCAGTTTCTCTAATTTTACAATTGATGGGTATATGTTTGACCAGGCTGAGCAGATGTGTTTTATTCTATAAACTACTAGCAACATTTCTGCCAAAATCCAGATAAAAATATTGTGTTTTAGAGCATGTTTTTTATGAAAATGACTAATGATCAAAATAACAAAACACTTACAGAAATTTCAGACCACAAATGTGATCTGAGTATGCGTCACTAAGAACAGCTGGTATATAAAAAACGTAAAGACTTTTTAAGTTGCTTTTCAGTTCATTTAAATCATTAGTCAAGCTAATCAAACCCAACCAAGAGAGAATCCAACACTACCTGCACTCAGATGAGCTACAGGTCTCTCCAGGTTTGTCCTCAATTAAACCTCTATTAAAAGTGTTAACTGTAGTGTATTTTAAGTGTGACAGTGTAACCACTGTCTTTGGTGAAACGGGGAAGACTGTAGTCTTCCTTTATTGTGCAGACACCTGCATAGTCCTTTTTGTGAGACTGTATTACTTCACAAAATACTGCCGCAATCATCATCATCACCGCCTCTGTGAGTGAGTGTGTGTTGGTGAGAGAATGTGTTGCCACCTCCATGCCATAGTTGCTTTGTGGGTTTAGCACCATGGGGATGTCTCTCCACATGTTGGTCATGGGGTCACAGGCCTCTACACTCTGCAAGTGATCAGCACTATCAAACCCACCCACCTACAAATGCAGAAAAGAGGAGAAAGATTCATCTGGAAGTGTTACTTTGGGGATGAAGTTACATCCATTACTTCACATCTGGGAACTGCAGATCCTGTTATGGTTGGTAAATTCTGCAGTCTTGACAATAGCAGACATTTTGCATATCCTTCACTGGTAAAAACTGTAGCGTGTGTGATTGAGGTCCGTTACTGTGCATTATACAAACATACGCTAAGCGTGTGTGTGTGTGTGTGTGTACAATTGTGGCCAAAGGTTTTGAGATTGACAAATTTTGGGTTTTACAAGTTTTTAGATCCTTTTGTCAGATGTTTATATGGCATAGTGAAGTAATTTCATAATATTTTTTTACTTTTTATTGACAAATACATCCAGTTTAAGCAGACTTAATATTTACAATGTTGACCCTTCTGCAATTCACCTTGGCATGCTGGATATCATCTTCTGGGCAAAGTCTTAACTGATGGCAACCCAATCTTGCCTAATCAGTGCTTGGAGTTGATCAGTTTTTTTCTTTTTCTACCATCTTTTGAGGAGAGACCACAGGTTCTCAATGGGATTGAGATCTGGGGAGTTTCCTGACCATGGACCAAAAATGTCAATGTTTTGTTCACCGAGCCACTTGGTTATCATCATTTTGGCCTTGTGACATGGTGCTCCGTCATGCTGGAAAAAGCATCCCACTAGCAAGTCTGGGTTTGACATCCTAAGACGGCGGCTTCGTAGCTAGCAAGCTATAGCGCCAACTAGCTACTGAAACTGTATTTCCATACAATTATGTCGCTATTAACAAGAAAGCGAAGATTAATTAGCTACTTTGTTTCATTCTTTGGAAAGGTGCCATTTATAGTGATATAGATAGCTACTTATGTGGTGTTGCTTAAACGTACAGGTTTGATGGTATAGATTGACGTTTGCTAGCTAATATAGAGCTAACTAGCGAGCTAATAGAAATAGCTAGCTAGCAGCAAACGTTCGCCATTAGCGATCACAAAACCAGGTACAACTAGGAAACTCATTGCGCTCCATTGGTTGCCCGAACAGTTACATTTCTAACAGTGATTTGACATCGTTACTTACTTAATACCTTTGTTGTTTTTATTAATTTAACTGGTGTAGTTTCTGTCAGCCGCGACCCTCATGTTTCTCCAGTGGTGGTGTTCATCTCTGCCCATCTGAATTATTGCATTTAACTACTTGTTGTTTCACGTTGACATTTTTTTTTATCGGGGACACTGCGTGTATATAAGCAGATATGATTTCTTTTCCGCCGTTTGTTTCCATCTTCTTGTTGTCCATGATTTTTCTTCAAGAGTGGACATCTTCCAGTTAGCTAGACTCTCTCTCCAGATACCGTTTTAGACAGATAAACGTCGGCTGGCCCTAAATGATGGCTTTGGCTCAACGTCCACGATAAAGCTGTGGAAAAACAACCAGTTTAAGACAAGACATGCGGTGCGTAAAGATACCACAGAGCACCACGAAAGAGCTTAAACGTACCGCTTGTCTAAACAGACTTTTGGGGGATATGAATAAGCATAAAACGGACAAGTAAGACACATGAAAATGACCATTGCCAGAGTGAAGGACAACTGATATTCAAGTAAATTATATTTAAAGGTATTTGAACGCGGACATCACTCCCGTGTGGTGATCTGTGTTAACTCTGAGTGAGCATGTTAATAAGAGTTATGGTCACTGCACAATATTTTATTTTTTAACCTATCTTCCCTCCTTTTTTAAACAAAGTAAAAGCCAATATGAAAAATATAAATATGTTTTATATATATATATATATATATATATATATATATATATATATATATATATATATTTTTGTGTGTGTGTGTGTGTGTGTGTGTGTGTGTGTGTGTGTGTGTGTGTGTGTATAGGCTCATGAAAAGAATAACGAGTAAATTATACTGGATGTGGAAGCATGTTCTGGTTCTCCTGCAGCAGAATGCAGCACTAATTGCCAGGAAAGACCTGCATGCCGCCAAATCCAGGTCTCTACACCTCTGCACTTTTTCACTCACACATCAGCATGTGGGATGAGCAGGACTAAGACCTTTGAGGGATTTAACCTTTAAGAGATAATCTGTTCAGAACATCCTAAAAAAAATTAGGAAAGTTCTTAAGGGCTATGGTAGTGTTATTCAAATGAGTTCATGAAAGTTTGTAAGGGTTACATTAGGGTTGATCGAAAGAGATCATTCCAAATGACCTCTTTAAGGTTTCATATAATAATTGCTTTTAGCCTCATAGATGTACTATATCTGTAGCCTTTAAGAGCAGGCTAAACTTCACACCACGTCTCTTCTGCCCTCAGGCGGTTGGCAGATGAGATGCCTAAACTGCAGGAGTACCTGGAGAAAGAGGACATTGAAAAGAAGCTTCTGAGCCAAACAATGAGGAGCTGCTCTGTACGTAAAATATAAATATCTGTAAATATCTGTATAATATGTAAATAAAAGGAAGATGTGGTTGTATAGTGTAGTCGTTTGATTATAAATAATCTCATAATAATCTTATCTACAAATTCTGCAGGAGTACCTGGAGAAAGAGGACATCAAAAAGAAGCTTCTGAGCTGAACCAATGAGGAGCTGCTCTGTAAATAAAATATCTGTATAATATGTAAATAAAAGGAAGATGTGGTTGTATAATGTAGTCGTTTGATTATAAATAATCTCATAATAATCTTATCCACAAATTCTTACACATTTACATAGTAACATTCACTCATATACTCAAATTCCATATCATACTTAGAAAACGTCCACCTCATCTATTTTAAAGTTTTTTCCTGATCAATAATACAAAAAGAAAATAGAAAAAAGTGAACAGCACCCTCTAGCGATGCACCTCAATTATTTCAAGATAACTAAAACATGGCTATGTTAAATCGGCGTTAGCTTGCAGCTAGAACAAAAAAAAAAATGCTCAGATTAACTTGTGTCTCATGGCACGCAGCTGAGTTTAAAATTAAACACAATTAAATCAAATTAAATTGACCCAGCTGCAACAAGCTCAGCAGCCACATTTAATTTCACTGATTGGTCAGTTAGCCAGGCTATACAAAACAGGGTATTGTTAGAAATTCTGCACATGTGATTCGCTTAGCTTCACATCTCACACTGCTTATAATTATAAGATAACGTATCCACGTTCGTAATAACGTGGTGAAATCTGCCAAAAATGCTGAGACTGAGCATAATAAATAATAAGACAATCTGAGCACTTAGTGAACATATTTCTAAATGAGAAGAAAAAGTTCTTCCAAACAATAGAAAGCACACAATTCTATATGGGAAAACAGTTACATTTGTCATTAAGAGAAGCACTACTTATTACACAAATGTCAATAACTGTCGTAATATTAATAGTTCAACAGTCTTCCTCTGTCTATTATACGCACTGTACACATGTTAAATATTTGCCTTGAAGTTACAATGAAATGACTTCCAGGCGCCCAGAAAATTGTTATATACAAACAGACACCCCATACCAACATAAGCATAGTGCAACTCTGTTTACGCACCAGGGATTGAGTGGGCAAGTGCGTGTATATGCAAGTTTAAATTATTATACACAAATGTAAGTAGTAGGTTATTTATGTGAAAATGTTTCATATGTATGTACAAGTCGTGTTTCCCTGATTTGTCCCTAAATGGCCCCTCATAGTTCAGCAGTAATGAGGCTAGTTAGATTTTGCTCAGAATGAAGTACACTTTGGGATGTTATATGTATCACAGTCTCCGGTGAGCCGTACATGGTTAATCAATCCAGGTTGAGGTAGAGTCACTGCATTAATGACACATCTGTTTGCATTGCCAGTTGTTGCTATGGCAGCAATGAAATTAGGAAATTCAAAGAAAAACAACTCATCTACACTCTTGGAACTTTAGAACCCCATATGTCCTGTGGCCTGATGTCACATGTGAGGGGAATCCCATGAACACCTTTACAGATCAGTCTGTGGAAAGACACTGAAGAGGACAGAGAAAAAATGAGACGTTTCTGGAGATGGTGTACTGGACGCATCGAGGACGAATATACAGACACAAAGGATGTGGAGGGTAAATGTAAATATAATGCCACTCACACCTGCGGTTGCTGGTGCTGCCACTCATAACTGCGGTTAAAATTCCTTTTTTGTCTTTAGCGTTGCATTGTCGCCTCTATCTCCCAATAATTCATACTCGAGTCTTTAGAAATCAAATTTTTGGGGGAATATATGCCATTTCCTGTTATTTGTGCAGAATACACACACTTTCACTTTGGAATCCACAAAGTTTTATAAATGAGGTCTCTGAATAACATCAATCTATTTCTACCCTATATCGCTTTCTAATTTCATATGTCTGTCTTTCTTTCTGTTTGTCTCTGTCTGTGTGTGTGTGTGTGTGGTTCTGTGTCAGTAGTGTGGCCTGTGGCCCAATTGGAGTGTTTGCGGTGTGAGAAGGAGGAGTTGGAGAACAGTTTGTTGGAGCAGCTGAAGGAGCTGAGGTTGCAGAAGCAGAAGGAGCTCCAGGTTCTTCAGGAGATGCTGAAACACGAGCAGCAGGAGGAGACAGAGCTCCTGCAGAAACAGCAGGAGGAGGAGGAGCATAACAGGTCCATCAAGAGTAAGTACTATGGAAATGCAATAATACTAACATAACTAATAATGAATGTTAGCCTTTAGGCTCCAATAAAAGTGATACTAATATATGTATAGTACTATATATAGTATATTTTATATATCCAGTAGTAATTATGTAGTATATAAAATCTGTGTTCTATATATATCCAGCAGTAATGATACTTGCTCTGGCAGATATGAAAATGGCCTGTGAACAGGAGAAGAAATCTCTGGAGGAAGAACTTGAGAAGCTCAGACTGTCACTGCAGGTAGAGATCCCTTATAGTGTCAGTACACATACACCAGTACCTCCATCTTTCACTTATAGCGGCAGTACACATTCAGTACACATTCCCACCTTTCCATTGTACTGGCTGTAGTGATGATTCGTGTGTGCCTGTGTGTGTGCGCGTGTGTGTGCGTGTGTGTGTGTATGCGTGTGTTTGTGTGCGCGTGTGTGTGCGCACGTGTGTGTGCGCGCGCGTGTGTGTGGGTGTGTGCGTGCGTACGCGTGTGCTTATGCATATGTGTGTGTTATACCAGCCTATAGAGGAGGACAAGAGCCTGAAAGTGGCGCTGGAGATGAAGAACCAGGAGATCAAAGATCAGCATGATCATCTGGTAAAATTATATACTCTGTATATATACTATATACTTTGTATGTAGTACCTGGTTTAACACTATACCCTCAGCTTACTCTAGTCTGCAGATGTGAAGAAATTAAACAGAATGTGTATCTGTGTATATTTGTGCACCTGTATGTGCGCATCTGTGTGTGTGTGTGTGTCTGTGTGTGTGTGTGTGTGTGTGTGTGTGTGTGTGTGTGTGTGTGTGTGGAGTAGCATGTTCTGGTTCTCCTGCAGCAGAATGCAGCATTAATTGCAAGGAAAGACCTGCATGTCGCCAAGTCCAGGTCTCTACACCTCTGCACTGTTTCACTCACACATCAGCATGTGGTATGAGCAGGACTAAGACCTTTAAGGGAGACTTCTTTAAACCTTTAAGGGATTAACCCTGTATTTGTTTTCTTCATATGGCTGGGTTTGTCACCTTTCATTACAAGAATCTGTAGCACTCAATCTGGTAAAACTATGCACTCTCTATGTATATTATATACTCTGTACGTGTCAAGTTGAAATCAGCTCATAATCAAACTCATAAACGTATATATCAACTTATGCTAGTGTATCTACAGATGTGAAGAAATTAAATAGTATCTGTATGTCTGTTTGTGTGCCCGAGTGTGTGCGTGTTCATGTGTGTGTGCGTTGTCATCAGGCCCAGAAGAATATACTGTTGGAGAAGCGTGTTCAGGTCCTCTAGTAACAGAATAGCACCAGACTGCAAGGATAGGCCTGCATCTCGCCAAGTCCAGGTCTCTACACCTATGCACTGTTTCACTCACACATCAGCATGTGGGATGAGCAGGATTAAGACCTTTAAGGGATTTAACCTTTAAGAGATAATCTGTTTCACTGCCCAGGCACTGCACAGCCCCCCACATTGTCTCTTTGGGCTGATCCTCTTATACTTCTCATACTTTTGATCATAAGGGTGTTAATGGCTTGTGTTTGTCTAGTCTCCACCCCAGACCTGGTTGCCATGGGAGACCCTACCAGGAGCTAACATTCCTGAGAACGTAACCCTGGAAATCATTAGACCTCCCAAGCACTTCCTTCGTGATAATTCCCCAATCTAGGGAGGAAATTAGACTTAACATCTTAGTCATACTACACTGACCATGTAGCTTCCAATACAATTAAAGGCATATTTTGTGAGAACCAGGAACTGATGAGTATGTAGCCTAAACAATGGATTAAATTCACTTTCATTAACAGTAAAGTTGCAGAAAACACTTAGTGCTAGAAGGAAATGCATAGTTAGGGGTAAATATACAAACTCTAGCACTTATTGTTTATATCACTTATCGTTGTTTAAGATAGACCTTATGTATTTTGCACTTCTAGGTATCAGCATTTATCCCTGTATTCCACAGTATTCTAGTTCATTGGTATGTTTAATTCTAACCTACTATACTGAACTTGGATATATTCTATGAGTAAATGACAAAGCACTTTTGTAAGTCGTTCTGGATGAGCGCGTCTGCTAAATGCTGTAAATGTAAATATACTTGTAATCCTGCTGAGTTTGTTTGTTTTTTTTCTGTGTACTTAGGGACAAGATTAGGACCTCTAGAAAGTTAGACTGGATATTAATTGCTTTTTTTTCCTCTTAAAATTGTCATTATTGTGGTGACCATTGTTGGCCAGAGAAGCATGGGCCCCCCTTTGAGTCTTGGTTCCTCTCAAGGTTTCTTCCTCATGTTCTAGGGAGTTTTTCCTTGCCACTGTTGCCCTTGTCTTGCTCACTGGAGGCTTGGACTTGGACATTTGTAAAGCTGCTTTGTGACAACTGTTGTAAAAAGCGCTATACAAATAAATTTTGATTTTGATTTGATTGACTTAGTTGAAGTGATATAGAAGTTGATAGGAAAGAGGATAAGCTATTGCACCACTAAACTATTTTCTGTAAAGAGAACCATGTTTACATGTGGAGTGACACAGAAGTAAGTGGCATATTTACTGATAGCATATGAGAATACTTCAGTGTAGTAGCCCAGTGATAACCAGTCAGAAGAGAATCTGCCACACTGAAGTGTCGTTAGAAGAACTTCAGGTAAAGCCAACATGTTAGAACTAAAAAAATGAAATACATGTGTTTTGAAAGCCAGTTTGCTCTGAGCAAAGCAGTAAGGGTACAACCTGTACTGTCTTGCCTAACATGTCTCTACCACAAAAAAAAAAAAAAAAAAAAAAACCCAGATTAATTATTAGAAAATTATTGTAATTATGGGCACAGGAAAATTCAAAAGGCTAAAACCTTGGCATTCACACACCCCTGTTGACCCTGACTATCCTGACCCAGAGAAGTCACCACTGCACTGGTACACTCATGTCCATGTCCAGAATTAAGCTTCCAGCAAGACAGTAAAGGGGAGTTTACACAGAAAAAAAGTAATATTGTCTGAAATTAAGTGCGACAATAGACAGCAGTGGTGGGTGTTATAACATAAAATGTCTCACCAACAGCAGCTGACACAACTAGTGTGTGCAATATTTTAATTTATTACCTCGCTATATGGGGGGCATTTTGAGCATATCTGAATATCTGGGGGTAATGTGTCTCTCACAATATAGACTGTGCCTATAGTCTAACATTAGTTTCTTTGCTATAATACGCTCGCCGTCATAGCAGCTAATTAGCGTGCAGACTCGCCCCCATTAAACGAGCCACAGAAACCAGCTAGCTAGCAAGCTAAAGAGTAAACCTAGCTAGCTAGTTCTGCTTCATACTGGCTCATTTGACATACGAGTTTATCTTTTGCTCATAATGCATTAATGACATTTACCATCTCCAGTTAACAATTTACTTCAGGTTTTGGTCTTTTTACACAGGTTTTTACCATAGCGTTTGTGTACTCAGTTTCGTCGAATAGTTAGCTAGCTAACCTAGTGCCTGTGTGTGTGATAGGTAGGACAATTCTTGATTTCTTCGATATCAAAGGTAGACCTAAAATTCTTCTTTATGTCTTTCTGTGTGCATGTATGTTTGTATGTATCTATCGCTCTATAGGTATGTATTGTTATGTATGTATCTGTTTATCCATCTACAGGTATGTATCAGTAACGTACCGATGGATAGACAGTGAGGGAAGCACATTGTAGGTATGTGACCTACAACCTTCACTTGTCTGTCTTTAAGTGGGTTTCCCCTAAGGCTGGATTTGAAGGCCCTGTTTTGGGTCTACACTGAACACCATCAGTCCATCCAACAGTCCATCATCTTAGCCATTCATCTCCCCACCTCTGCCCTGAAGTCATTCCCCTCAGTCCTAGCTTAGCTAGGTCCTCCCTCCTTGTTTGATCAATCTCCCTCTCTTTTTCTGTCTAGCTCTTTGTTTTTTCACATTGCACAAGAAACGTTTGTGCACAATTAGACACGCACGCACGCACAAACACTCACGCACACACACTCGTGCTCACACGCACACACTCGCGCGCACACACACACATGCACATGTGTACACACACACACATATGCTGTACTGACTCTGTAGTCTAACTCAGAGCATTTTAAATTTAAAAAATTCCATTGAGATTAAGCTGCAAAACCACATCTTTAATTTGAGAAATCAACATCAATAATGGATGAACTATACAGTAATAACTGCTCAGTTTGTTCTGAATCCTCTTATTTAATGGGACCATGAGTAACTGGCCCCATGGCTGCTTGTTTCTCAGCCAGCTGTTTGTCATTACGTTATTAGATCCTGCACTAGAGAGCTAGCAAAGGTCTAGAACAAACCCATTTAATACACAAAAAGGTCTGGAGTAAACGCCTTCACATCACTTAGAGTGTGGCCTCCTTACAGACTGTCTCGTAGGTGTAGTGATGGATGGAGAGAGAGTACCATCTCCCTCTCATTGACTGTAAACCTGGAATATATTTATGATGGCCAGTAACCTGAATTTCCAACACCCTAGACAATGCAGACTCAGTACGGTATGCTGCCTTCTCTATTCAATTGCCGTTAAGGGTTCTTATTGATGGGTTGGGATTATAGAATTATGGTGTATTAACAGATTATTGCTTCTGTGTGCTTTGGATGACATGCCCAAATCCACCTGAATATGTCAAAGCCAATCCAGGTGGTGTTTATATGAGTAAGGTTTATATGAGTAATCTTCGTCACTGCCCACTGGTTCTCTGGCAGCTCCAAGCGCAGACATGACGAGCGTGAAGAAGTGGGCGCCTTCGCCTCTCTGGGTCCTACACCTGTCCGCCAGGCTCTTCTCACACCCACGCGCTTCCAGTCAGTGGGGGCGGCCTCCCACGACCCCCGCCCACAGCACTTCTCGCGGACGTGCAATGCTGTGCACTTCCTGTGTCAAATGTATGGGTTCGGCGTGCCACTCTACAACGTGCGCTATCATACCAACACCAATGGCTTACTCTGTGTCAACTACAGCGTGCTGGTACCAGGGTTATCCGAATCGTTCTGCGGTGCTGCCGAAGTTCTCCCCTGCCCCAACAACAACAACATGGAGGAGGAGGCCCACCACACCGCTGCCGAACAGGTCCTCAAGGCCATGGGTCATGCCTAGAGTTACTGCTGTTACTTTTCAATTTGAATAAGTTTGGTTCATTTTGTTGTTTGAATTCTCATATTTACCGATGTTTTATGTTTTATGTTATGTTTTTTCTTAAGTTGTATAATGTTTTAATTATGCAGTAAGAGTTTCCAGTTTGTAAATGCTTTTTGTGGTTTTTGCATGTAGATGAGTTCACAATTTTGACTGTGTTGCACATTAAAAAAGAAAGTTGTTGGATACATTTCTCCCTCTTTTCCCACAGATATTAAAAATGTTCTCATTGACTGGAGGGGGTTACACCTGTTAAAGCGTAATACAGGTGTCCTAATGTGAGCTCGGGCAGGACAGAAACCTCCCATGGAGCAGAACAGCAAAAACTCGTTTAATTTTCATTTTCAGTAGGTATACAGACCGTGAAAGTGAGGCTTCTGGCTTTTTGGGTTTTAAGCAGGAAGTGTCAGAAAAGTTACCACAGGGATAACTGACTTGTGGCGGCCAAGCGTTCATAGCGACGTCGCTTTTTGATCCTTCGATGTCGGCTCTTCCCATCATTGTGAAGCAGAATTCACCAAGCGTTGGATTGTTCACTCACTAACAGGGAACGTGAGGTGGGTTTAGACCGTCATGAGACAGGTTAGTTTTACCCTACTGATGATGTGGTGTTGCAACAGTAATCCTGCTCAGTATGAGAGGAACCGCAGGTTCAGACATTTGGTGCCTGTGGGATTATGACTGAACGCTTCCAAATCAGAATCCTCCCGGACCCCAGTGAGCAAAGACACGTGTGAACGGACCAGGGATTCAGCTGCAAAGCATGTTTGTGGAGAACCTGGTGCTAATTGACCTTAAATGACCTGATTCTGGGCCAGGTTCTTGTGAGTGGCAGAGCAGCTACGTTGCTGCGATCCATTGAAAATTAGCCCTTGATCCAATCTAAGAGGTTTAGCCCAAGGAGGGGGGCTTAAGTGTGGTCCCTAAAGGGTCGGCTGGTGCGCTGCAATCCTGGAGGTCTGGAGCTCCGGAATGTAGAGTGGGATATGGTGAGGAGTGTGTCCAGGTGAGTATGTGCTGTGCTGGGTATGAGTGATGGAGTGTAGCGCCCTGGAGGTATGGATGTTCCATAAGGGGAAATGATGCGGAGTGTGCCCAGGTGAGGATGCACTTAGTCAAAGCTTTCTCTCTCCTCCTGCCGTATACTCCCCAACTCGTTGCAGGGCCGACGTAGAGCATGTGGCCGCGCGTTTGCTTGCAGCGTCCAGTATTAGTATATCCTATACACACAAACCCCATTCAACCGCCCAGCACGGCTGTCAGAGGGGGTGTGTGACTGTCGATCTACAACAGGTGGTAGTAACACTGAAAGAACTTTTTTAAAGCCAGAATTTACCGAATTTATTTTTCACATTACATTCTATATTACATAAAGTCATTTACTTCAGATCTCAAGGCAGAGTTGTAATGGCAAATAGTAAATTGTTAATACAGATTTTTTTTTTGTATTATTAATAGGTTAATAATATTAGTTTATTCGATCAAGTAGGCTAACGCTGGGTATTGTTAAAACCATCAACTACAATGTGTTTATTTACTTACCTTTATTTACATTCTGAGTGTAAAATCTCATATTTACGTAAACATTCACATAAAAGATTCACAATCTTTTCATCATGACTGGGCATACAGAGAAACCGCTTTCCCAACGCCTCAGTCCGGTGGGATTCCAGAGTTTAGAGCATGGACCCCTTCAGTGCACTGGTAGCCTTTACCAGAGCTGGGTTGAGCTCCGGTCCTGGTGACCAGAACAATTTAATCAAATGTGTTGTGTTTTTTGTTCCTCTCCAAGATGTTTCAGATGCCGATATTCAGATTTGAGTCTGAGCAAGTTGAGAAACCCACTATGAGGGTTTCTGGGTGCTCTGGAGGAGCATTCAGAAGTACTTGTGACTAGAGAAACACAGCCAATCACATAAACAAGAAATAATGTCAGTAATGTTTGCAGCAGGTGTTTCAAATGTGCCCAGACTCATATTCAAAAATATCCATGTTTCAACAGTTTGAAGGTGGCCATGATGCTAACAGTCTGGTGGAAATTCCACAAGATATCAAACTCCACACTCACACAAACTAGTCATTCTCCCATTTGGAACAATCCAGACTTTACCATGAACAAAAATATTAAACTTTACCTCTTGGATAGAAAAAGGCATTACACACCTTAAACATATTTATCATAAGACTTCTTTCATGTCACGCCCACAACTAGCCCCAAAATATGGTATAGAAAGCCCCTAGTTCCTACAATACCATCAGCTAAGATCACCTATGTGTTCAAAAATCAATTCCGATACCTACATCCATATCAGATTTTATAAACAAACATTCTTAATACAAAAAACCTATTATCTAAGATATACAAAACAATAGTGAAATCAAATCTCACAGTTACTCTCCCATCGAGACAATGGGAGGAAGATTTATTACTAGCCCCCGATACCACAGTTTGGATTAAAATGTGTAATAATAATTACCACATGACAGCAACACTAACCTACAATGCATTCAGTACAAAATAATACAGAGTACATTATACTACACATTGGATGTTTAAAATTGGTTTCACAAGCTCAGCAATCTGTACATATTTTACTCAAAACACAGCTGACGATTACATTCACGCCACGTGGCAGAGCACACCTATCAAGCAATTTTGGCAAGTCATCATCACCAACATATCCCATGCTTTAAATAACCATAGCCATCCAACACCATCTTTATTTCTCCTAGGAGACATATCATCAACCAATATGACAGGATACTATGTATAACATTATTATATTGATATAATAAAAATATTATTGCAAAAAAACAACAAACAAAAAAAACATACTCATGAACTGGAAAACAAAAAATAATATTAGTGTCACCCAATAGAAAAATCTATTGATAGACTATATATCAATAGAATAATTCTATTAATTATTAATCAATAACAGAACCAATCATCTAGACTGGAGACCATTGATAAAATCCATACAGAGCCAATCCATAAACGATAAATATCACACTCTAATACGTGTACATATACAATCCAACATACATGTACTCGCACGTAACCATATATATATATATATATATATATATATATATATATATATATATATATATATATATATATATATATATATATATATATATATATATACATACATACATACATACATACATACATAAACACACACACACACACACACATATCATTCCTATAATGGTGGAGATGGCGAATACTTAAAAATATTCTATATACATTTTGCATTTTTCTGTTCATCTGTCTGTCTTTTTTTAATAATAAAGCTCTAAAGGTCCTCTAGGCTAGGTTTACATTCCAGGTGATTATTTTAGAATTCAAGGGGAGGAGCTGCAGGAGTTGGAAGAATGAATTAGGAAAAAATAAGTTATCAGAGCAATAGAGGAATGAAACCCACGCAAGAATCCTAGAGCCGATGGTTTACCTGCTGAATTTCATAAGGTGTGCGTTAGTGAAATTGCTGATCTTCTAGCTGATGTTTTTAATGAAGCATTAGATGGGGGGCAATTGCATGATTCATTTTATCATAGTGTGATATCATTAATATATAAAAAAAGGAGATCCTTGTAAGTTGGATAATTGGAGACAGGTCAGCCTATTAAACTTGGAGTACAAAATTTGTGCAAAAATAATTGTTAATAGGATGTCAGAAATATTGAATGATATCATAGAGTTGGAACAGATATGTGTGATAAGAGTAAGATACATGTGGGATAGTTTAGGGGTAATAAGGAGTTTGGTTATTGAAGGGTCTGAGAGGGATTTTTATATAATTGGACTGGATCAGAAAAAGGCCTTTGATTATATTTCTAGAGACTACTTATGGTGTACATTGGAACATTATGGATTTCCAGAGAGGTTTGTAAATATGATTAAATTATTGTATAGTAAATCAAAAGTCCAAATTAATGTTAATGGTGTGTTAACTGAAGATTTTGAAATACATAGAGGGGTTAAACAAGGATGCCCATTGAGTGCTGCATTATATGTCATCGCTATTAGCCCACTATTATATAAAATTAATAATGATCAGCAATTACAAGGTGTTCACATGTTAGGTATGGAAAGATGGAAAATATCTGCGTACGCAGATGATGTGACGGCTTATGTCAAGAATCAAAATGAGTTTCCTATAGTTAAGAGGCACTTTGAAATGTATGAAGTTGTGGCTGGAGCAAAATTAAATGAAAGTAAAAGTGAAGGGGTATGGACAGGAGATGGGCAACCTGTACCAATAGATGTAGAAATAAAAACTGAAATAAAAATATTAGGTTTGATGGTAGTAAATGGTAGATGTAGCGAACGGAATTGGGAGAAAAAGGAGTGTGAAATTAAACTAGAATTGGGAAAATGGAGGGTGTCAAACTATAAGACTAGAATACAGGAGGTTAAGACCTTTATTTTTTCGAAATTGTTGTTTTTGGCTATGGTTTTCCCTCCGGATGAGAAATGTATTAAGAGGCTGAATAAAATGTGTGTTCGTTTTATTTGGGGAAATAACAGAAGTGACAAAAAGGGAAATTATGTACAAGTCAAAAAATAAAGGCGGATTAGGGGGAGTTGAGTTAGCTCAGAAATTAGAAAATGCCTTTTGCAAAAATGTAACGAAAGCTATATTTCGGAAAGCAATTTGGGTAGGAGATGTAAATCAGTGGAAAGAAAAGAGGCAAGTCAAGGAAACATGCTCCTTATTTTAAATTACTATATGGAGATTTTTTGTTTAAATATAGGCAGCTTAATATTGATTGGAATAAGTCCCCAAATAAAATGATAGATAAAACAATACAAGACTGTGATTTTGGGGGAATGTCAATTATAAGGGTCTGACAGTGACAGAATGTGAAACCTGTGTTAAAGATGTGCAGTCTAAAAGTATCTCGGAAAATGTTCGAGATACTGCATGGCTTATATCTGTTGGAAGATTGCCTGTACGATGTAAAATTGCATAGCCGATGAAATGATAGAACATATATTACTGCAGTGCACAAGGACTATTGAAATTTGGGAGAAAATGAAAGGTATTGGGTTTAAATGGGATCGTAACAGGAAAAGTATTATGTATGGAGTGTTTAATGAGAATTTGACTGAGATTGTGAAGGACCTTTGTTGGATGATTGTTTGTGTGCCAAATTCGAAGATTTGGAAAACACGATGTAAGATGATTATTGAGCAATGTATAATACCTGCAGAAATAGTTTTTAAACAGATTGTGTGTGAGTTAAAAAGGTTGAAGACGTTTGATATGAGAGGAAAAATTCCCTGGACTCTTTTGGACATATAAATGGATGATGTATACCTAATTTACAGATGTAAATTGTGTTGTTAATTATTAATGTAGTTAATAGAGTGAAGGTAGTCTGTTCCCTCTGGTAGATATTGTTTGTGAGGTTTTTGTGATGGAGTGCTTGTATTGAATTGAATTGAATTTTCTTAATAAAGTCAATTTAAAAATGGAGAAAGGCGGTCCTAGAAACATTATTTATTTACATGAGCTTTGAACAAGAGAGTGGGATCCATAACTCCAAGATCTTTAACCGTTAGATAAGATGTGATTGGGAGACCATTGAGGTTCATTGAGTAATTAGACAGTGGGGACCTAGCTAACTCTGGGCCTAATAGAAACACCTCTGAATGTCTCCGAATGTTAGAAATTAATTAAAAATACTAATGTCAATGTATTTACCACACATGCATTTAGGACATGTAATTTTTTCAATTATGCTTGCTACAGAATTAACAGTCAAACGTTCAGTGACTTTGCATGCAGAGTTGTAACTCTGCTTATTACTAGAACTGTGGCTAGAATCAAAATCAACGCTAGTGTCCTTCCTAAAGCCATTAGACTCCTGAACTCTGGCTAACTCCAATTCCAATTCAGATTCCAAAATGGGCACTTTTATACATGCATATAGACAGTCACACACACACACACACACACACACACACACACACACACACACACACACACACACACACATACATACGTACATACATACATATCTATACACACACTCACACATTGTTTTGCATCGGACTAGTGCTGAAGTCAAACATCACACAAATAAACTATGCACTCCTGTTGCAGTCTTGCACATTATCCTACTTGCTGCTAGAGTACTGTACTAAACCAGCACTGTACTCTGAACTGTTCTGGCTGCTACCGGTGACTGCTATGTTCAGGGTAGCATATCACTGATTGCTATGCACAACTCACTTAACATATGCCCAGTACTGTGTACTGTACTAAATTGCACTGTCTACTCATTTTGTATTTTGTATTTGTCCTGTCCTGTATTTATTATTGTTTATTTAATGTTTATTTAATGACATTTTGCAGTATATTGGACTGTTTGCACTTGTGTAGCATGTTGTCTGTTGCGCTGTTGTTTTTATGTTGCACCATGGTCCTGGAGGAACATTGTCTTGTTTTTTTTGTGTACTTGTATATAGCTGAAATGACAATAAAACCTCTTGAACTTGAACTTTTTAACAAAATGTTTAATTAATAAAATATTTTATTGTTTAATCCTTTAATGAACCATCTTGTTCTTCAGGTCAGTGAAGACCTGCCAAAAATACTGCGGGTCATTGTTAATCTGCAGCATCTTGCCACTCATGCGGTTAGCAATGTCCAGGGATCGGGCCCAGAAGGCCCCTTTGTTTTCCTCCACCAGGAAAGCTTTGGCTGGGTAGCTGATCTCCTCACACATGTAGGAGCAAGACACATACAAGCATGTGAGCAGCACGGCCTGCAACTCCTCCTTGGTGGCCACCTCAGCTGAAATGATGTCACGGCACAGCATGTAGAGAAAGACCACGGTGCTTGGAATGAGGAAGCTTTGCTCCTGCCATTCTGTCAGTGTCACGTAGCAGTCCACAATGCGCAGCCACTGCACAGGCTCGTCAGCAGTCAGGTCCTTCAGCAGGCAGCAACGCCGGCACAAGAACACACCCAGGCATGTGAGCAGCTCGTTGGTGGAGGACAGCATGAGCAGTCTAGGCATGCTTTCAGTGCTGGCCTGGCCCAGCCTTTCAGGCTTACTCGCAGTGGGGGACTGGGTTAAAGAAACATCACAAAAGACAGTTCACAACTGAAACCGGATTATGAGTGATAACAGTGGGCTCCATTTAAACTCAACCCAAATTATCCCAGTGATTCCAGACTAGATCTTTTTTTTTGGTACAATCAAAAAGAATTGTGGTACAGCATTAAACAGATTTAGCCCCAGTATTTATAAATTGCTTCTTTGACACACTTACCATCGCTCGACCCAAGATAAATAGATGGTGTCCTGATAATGGAGGAAGACCCATGGATGGTGTCATCTGAACTGACTGACAGGTAACTTTTTTCTCACCATTGTAAGCAGTCTACAGTGCTTCAATCTCCTATGAAAATGAAAACAAGGAGTTAACCAGGATCTCACAAGTGCACAAAGCCATTCTTTTAAAACATAACATGAAAGTGCTAGCTAGCTGCAATGATAGTGTGTGTGTGTGTGTGTGTGTGTGTGTGTGTGTGTGTGTGTGTGTGTGTGTGTGTGTGTGTGTGTGTGTGTGTTTGAGAGAGAGTGAGTAATATATCCACTTTACCCTAAGCTGATGCAGGTTTTTCATCAGTCCCTCCATTCTTTGAAAGATTCCATCCACATTTTTTATCATGCGCTGCCGTATGATTGCTCGTGATTGGCAGGGCCTCGTTTCATGCCTCAGCATCTCCAGGTGTGAACGGCCTTTTGGTGACTGGCAAGGCATCTCCTGCCCTTCTTGCTGTGAGGACAATGATGTCACTTTCTGCTTCTGACTGGCAGCCTCTAAAGGATCCAAGGATCCAAGGATCAACAGTCTTAGTGTCCTGACTGGCAGAACACAAAGGGTGCAAAAAAGTTGGTAAATATCTGAGCCTGCTAAAATTCTATTTACAAAAACACCACCACCACCAGAAATATACTGTTTAACTATCATAGTGCAACAATGACTGTGTAATGGAGTGTAACAAATTCTTACCATCTTGAAAAGCAGCATCAGCCACTTTAGCTTGTCCTCCCACATAACCCTGCCCACCAGTATGCATGTAGGCTTCTGATTGGTCAGTTGGGATAGTAGGTGTGAGTACATTTTCATCTTCACTCTGTGAATCTCTCTCTATAGAACCAGACTCTTCTGTTAGGGAGCCATCTAGGGACCAAAGGCATCAGCCATAAGTACCAAAGAGAGCAAATCCTATGACATTGTATACAAACAAAAACAAACATGGGCTTACCTAGACGACCGACATGATTACCATGCAACCGTAGAACCGCAGACCTAGAGGAGATGTCAGGAGTCCAATCATTGTAAGTGCATCTTTGAAATTCTGCCTTCTCTTAACAGCATTACAGCAGCATTAGAAAACTTTAAAAATCCTGAGTACTTACGGAGCTGTTGATCCTTGCTCGGTGGCTTCAATGCCTCCAGAGGCCGAGGAGATGGTCTTTTCTAACAGGTTCTTCCATCTGTGGAAACATCGCTAAAGCCATCAGGTCCCAATTTCTACAACAGCACAATGTTGTTAAAATCATCTGAACATAAATGGCCTGACACCATAAATGTTATCACAAAACAGACACAGCAGTGCTGACTGGTTGACCTTGATGAGAAGATGGTGGGTCAGAGAGAGACAAAAAAACAAACTCACGTGTTTTTCTCAGAGGAAGTCCCAGCCACCAGCTCGTATATCTGTCTCTCTGATGTACTGATCACATACAAGGCCTTGTTATCTGATAGAGAAGAGCAGGCTGTCAAACAATGTATTCAAACTAACCCAAATGCAATTTGTAACTGGCTTCTTAATTTTTTAAAAATAAAATAAAGACTTAGTTATTCCAGACCCATTCATCTATTCTGGCTATTCATAGCTGTAAGAATAACTACAAATATACCTGTAGCCACAGATCTGACAAGAGATGAATCCAAGCGAACAACGGGGCAAAAGGGGGTTTTGAGGTCCGTGTTCCTACCCCAAACCCCACCCAGTGAGCGCGCAGGACATCGCAAGATCAAACGGTCACCTGAACCCCTTTGGAGTAGCACCAACAGGTCTGAGAGAAGCAGAGCATGAATGTCTGAAACACACACACACACACACACACACAGAGTGAGAATGGACCTGTCAAGTAATCATTTGCAAGAGGAAAAACAAAAATGTGATTTGTTCAGCTGTGATGATCTCTTACCTATAGCTTTATCTTTACTAACTTTCCAAGTCAACGGTCCTTCGTGGATCATTTTCTTAGTGGTCAGGTCCAGATTCTACATAGAAAAAGAATATAGTTAATAATTCATACTCTGGATCAGGTGCTCCAAGACCAGAGAAGCTGTTTGGAAGGCAGATGGTGGATACATAGTAAGGCCGTACCTTGAACTGAGCAGCGACAGGACTGGCCTGCCTCTCCAGAGGGGACAAGTCTAGCCTGCGCTGATAACGGCTGAGCAGTCGCCGGTGCTCCGTCTCCCTGACGACCTCATTGACAGCTCGTAGTATCCCACGGCAGCACGCCTGTGCCCTCACCAATGTCTGCAGGTCTGGAGAACCAGCTGTTGTGGGGGCACATACTAGTGTTAATCCAGGAGAAAGGGTGTGTGTGCTTGCCTCCTTGGTAAACTGGTATGTGTGTGTATACTGAAGTGTTTTCATGGTTCAATACATTGTGTGTGAGTGTTTCTATACATGCCTTCTGTGTGTCTGATGATGTTATCCAGCAGCAAGGGGTATTTGGTGAGTCTCTGCATCTCAGACACTAGAAGGTCCTTTAATTGTAGTCGGCGGCAGTGAGGGCTGGCTTCACATTCCTAACACACACACACACACACACACACACACACACACACACGAATGAGCCAAGGACATCTAAGTCCAAATGTGGATTCTGTTGACTGCAACACCAATTTATACCTAAAACAGCATCACTAGAAGTTATGTGCTGCAATAAAAGTCAAATATAAAAGACTGGATAGTCTCCAATTCAAAGTATGGGTCAACCAATTCACAACCCAGCCCACTAACAAATATGGCAGAAGCTCTAGTGTTTGTAGGTTTGTCCAAAGGCTTTATACCTCTAAAAAGTGTTACCTGTATAAGGTGCGCGAAACGCGGGTCTTTGCATTTATTTTTAATGAGCTCCAGTGCCTGACTCTGCTGACTGCACAGGTGAGACACCTGCTCCTGGAACTCCTCTCCTGCAGCGTCTTCAAACTATCACGCACACGCACAAACACATGAGCTACTGACATATCAAGTAAAGCAACAAGTATATCCCACACTACACAGAACAACCCCTTCATTTTAGACAGCACCAAAAGATGATGTGAACTAGAAAGGGAGTAACACTAGCCAGCTCTCACTCTAGACACCATGATGTCTCCGATGCCTTGAACTATAGAAGAGTCCCTCAGCCTCTTCATGGACTCACACAGATTCGCTGAAACACAAATGCAACACCACAAAACAGAATCTGTTTAAGCGAGCCAGTGTATATGTGGTTCGTTAGTTGTGTCAGTGGGCAACAGAACTCTACTTGTGTCATGAAGGCCACCGCAGAAACAACATGTACCATACCTGCTCACAGTAATGGCATGGTGCCGATAGCTGATATTGTTCTGTCATTAAATTCTCAGTTTGGGTGGGTTTTACACGTCTTTAATCTTGATTATGATTTAGACACCAAGTAGGCTTCAGAAATTTAGGTTTGAAAACACACTAAGACAAATGGAGCAGATTTACACGCACACACACACGCTCGCACACAGAGAGACTGACCATGAAGACTGTAGACCTGGGTCAGGTTGGGGAAGATACAGGAAAGTTCTTCGACGGTCAAAAGGTTCCTCATCTTCTGGAAGAACACCTGATCGAGAACCCTGAGAGTCCGCAAGTGAGATGCTTCCGTTGTGAACAGCTCTGAGGAAGAGGATATAGCAAAGTCACTACAATTTCTTACAAACGTTACACAATTCAGAATTCCACATTTTCATGAGTCAGGATAGAATTATCATATGTGCATAATAAATAGAATACTGTATGTTCAAAAGATTTAGTAGCTATTTAGTTTAAGTTAGATCAGTAAATAATTGTTTTCATTTTACATGTTAACTGTGTACTGGGAGTTGTCTTTTATAGTCAGTTGCTGTGCACCACATTTGCTGTTTTACCATATATGACAGCCTGCCGTTCGATCTCCCGGGAGCCGAGAGAGGCGAGTGTGTGCGGCTCCACTGTCTCCTGCCAGTTCTGACAGTGGACCGTGTCCTCTTCCAAAGGAGGTGCATCAGGCAACAACGCCAGTGGTGTATCCACACTCCTACAGGAAGGGAAGGAGGCATGGGGAAAGGGAGAAAGAGAGACAGAGCTTCAGCAGCAACTTACTAAGATAAATCAAGGTGACGGATATGGATGTTAAAGAACTGGACGGCAGGTGTGCATGTGTGCTCATTAGCATCAGACTAATGAGGTGTATATAGTTATAATTACATCTCAGTCATGCTCATGGATCTCTGCGTCCTGGTGCAAGGCGGTGACATACCTGTCCAGAGTAGATGCTGGAGGCCGGACATTCATGGCTCAGGAACCTCAGCAGCTCTTCCACTAGTGTGTCTACTGAAATATCTTGAATGTTGGATGATCTCTTTAGTGTTTGTTTCAGTATCTGTTCATTCAGCTGAAGAACACCTTTTCTGAACGGGTTATCAGACGCAACAATGGTCCTTAAAAATTCCACATTACCTATTATGATGTAATAAACCGAGGTGTGAGAGCTGCAGTAGTGATCTAAGCCAGTTAGCTAGCTAGCTATGTTCTTGTCCAGACACTTTAATGCCTCATGGCTGGTGCAATGACACAATATTCAACATTTCCCTCTGATTCTACTTTTAATTATGTGACATTAGCTAAGCAACTATAAAGCTACTCTTGTCCAAAAATGCTAGTGTCGTTAGACATATCAAAACGTATCAAACATAGCTTTAGCTAGGCTAGCTAATCAGACCTTCTATGAAACAATCACAACTTAGTAAATTCATAGTTGTTAATCACAGTAAAGTGTTTTTTCTTTTTGTTGTTTAAAAAGAGTTACCTTGTTACCTTGCTAGCTAACAGTTAGCTAGTAACAATGCCTTCAAAAGTAGTTCTCCACTGATACAAGATACCTAAGAGAAGTTTGGCTCGGAATGTGACTGATTGAAAAACAAAAATACATCACAAATAGTGTTATGCAATAATACCTAAAGTGCATGCATCAAATACAAACAGTCCCCAATGCAAACCTCTTTTACAAGGCAGCTATTTAGCATCTGCTACTTCTGCAAAACAAACCCAGTCTTGCATGTTAGTGTTAGCTATCCAGCTAGCTAGGCATTGCTCCAGGACAGGTTTTAGTATAGCCAAAATAATTTGATTGCCTGTTAATTTTTTTAAAAAGTTGATGTAGAGATGTGACATTTTACTAAGCGTGCCCTGATAAAAAGCTAATAAAATAGCTAAGTGCCAGATTCTGTTATATCATTAGTTAGTGTCATGTCCGTTGATGCAGGAAAGAAGAGACAGGAAACAGTGTGTTACCCTGTGGCCTTTTATTAATGCAGAGCTCTGGAGATGTCACTTCACAACACAGTGCGAGTGAGATCTAAAGCATAACTTTGCAACAGACAGACATATTTCTCTCGCCTTGTGCCACTTCTGCTTTTGTGTTTTTCCATCTCAGCCGTCACCTCTGTTTGACCGTCTCGTACACATGTCTTCTTGCATAATCACACATATGCACGTCTAGGGCATTTCCTGTTATGTCTGGACATACAGTAATTATTTTATTTATTCAAGCATTAGTCCTATTCCATTCTGCACATTATTCTCTACTAGTGTAAGCTTAGCATTCATTTAATTTCTGAAACTCCACAATTCCCCCTTTTGATCTCTACAAAGAGATCACCAATCACACTCCTTTATTCTGGCATCTCCTGTCTCTACGTCCCTTTCCCCCTGTATCAGTGGCATCATCGTAGTACCCTCATGCACATCTTTCCTTTCTATCATAGCTGAGATTAGTCTAACCATTAACGCCCTAATACATGGAATACAGCAGCACCCGCATGTCACAGCAATTCCCGTGAATGTGGCTAATGAAACCATCAATGACACAATTAAGTCTTTCCACTGACCGAACCGGCTCACCATCCAGGATTCCAACTGGTTGTTTATGCCTGAATTCTCATGCATTTCCTCTGATAGGGTCTTCAAACCATCCAATGCTCTACTAACTGACCCATCCGGAGCGGTATTATTAGGAATGAATGTACAACACAAGCATAGCGCAGACACCCCCCCTTTTCCGCCAACAACATGTCTAATGCCATACGATTTTGCACCGCCGTCAGTGAGGTTGGTCCCAGCTGATCTCTAAGTCCTTCCACTGCATCCCTAGTCAGGTTGGCTAGCCTGAGGACATTATAATGTACATAGTTAACCCGATCCACATTTTTATTTGGAGTAATGGGGAATAATGCAGAAAGTATCGGAATATTCTCAAATCCCCCTGCTATCTGGTCTGCTAACTTATATCTGTCCGGAACTCCGCGAGGTATTCCTATTGCATCTATGTATGTGGGGGTATTCCTTGTTAAATCAAAATGGTATGCCTCTCGCTACTGTCTTGCTGCATCAGTTACCGGGTCCCTGTGTAGTTTTTTGCCTATCAGTAATAAAGGAGCTGCTAACCTGACCATGGCGCATGTCCCCTCCGAGTTCTCTGGCATGTTAACAACCAAAGTCATCCTTCCACAATAATCATACAATCCTGCTCGTGCCCATGAACCCACAGACTCGTTCCCAGTGACCGTGCGGTTACACCATTCCGCCGGGATGTGCCCCAAGCGTACTTGAGGTGTGCTTGAACTTCTAACGAAGCACGTGTAGTTCCCCTCCCCCTTTTCGGGTGAAAATAGTCCTGTCCTGGTTCTGTTACTGATGGGGGGGAAAATAACGCTCAAAGTGTCACAATTCTTAGGGTTTCTTTCCTTAGTCAGGCCAATCATGCACGCATAACCCTTGGGGTCTTTTTGTGGGAATAGGGGTGCCGGGGTGGTTATAAGTCTGGGTCTTGCGGCTGCACATGCTACACATCCACCAATCTCTACCCCCATTCTTCTTCACCGTCTTGTTGTTAATGTTTTAATCCTTTCCTACTGCCATGCTATTATTTAACCCAAGCGTGACCAAACTGTAAATGGAAACACACAACACAATACACCAACAAATAATCAAACAACACAATTGTCCAGAAGTCATCACTGGTGTTCTGTTCTTCTTACTTTGGGGTCTAAGGGTGGACTACCTTGACCCTTTTGCTCCCGGGGATTATTCTGCCCCTTCCAGGTCAGGTGAGTTAGGTGATGTTTCAGCAAGGTCCCTCGCTGTCTCTTGCAGACTCCTCTGCGGTGACTCTGCGGCGGCGCACTGGCTCAGATGAAACCACGTTTCCCCTGTACCGTTCTGGCGTACGGCGTGGCTGGTTCTTTCTGTCACCTGGAATGGACCTGTCCACCTCGGCTCACTCCATTTTCTCTTGATGACTCTCAGCAGCCCCCAGTCCGTAACGGGTATCGTCTGGGTTTGTCTGCTCCCCGTCCGGTCCCCCTCCTGCGTGGAGAAAGCTGAAACGATACTTTGCAATTCATTAAAGTATGATGTGTGTGTGAGATGTTTTTCTTTTCTCATTTATTGCCAAAGGTAAGGCATCAACCCAATTTAATTTTGTCTGTGCACAGATTTTGGCCACTTTGTTTTTCGCATTTAGATTCATCCTTTCCACCTTACCTTGAGACTGAGGATGATACACTGCCCCAAATGAATGTTTCAGACCCAGCATTTTCTCTAACTCCTGCAAATTGCGCGCTGTAAAATGAGTGCCATTATCTGATCTCACCTTTCTCTGAAACCCATGGTGAGGAATGTACTGGTTCACCAGGAACTTTACCACTGAAGCACTGTCTTCCCGTTTTGTTGGCCACGCTTCCGGCCACCCTGTGTAGTTGTCTACGCACATCAATTCGTACGTGTACCCCTGTGCTGAGTCCACCATGTCTGTGTAGTCAATTACTATCTCTTCCCCTGGTGTTAATGACAACGGATACTTACCGGGTGCCACCTTAATTGTAGGTTTGGGATTGTACTGTTGACATACTCTACATGTCCCCTGCACTCTATGATAGCTACTCTTTCTGGTCCCTGCAAGGCCTTTGCCAGCTCCCTCATTTCTGCCTCATGTTTAATTGGTTTGTTTCCCGCTGTCCTAAACCCTGCTCTCATCCATTGTCTTAGCTCCACATGTGCTGCCCCTACCGTGTAAGCAGAGTCAGTATAAATATTCACTTCCTTACCCTTTGCTAACTTCAAGGCCTCCACTACTGCCATTACCTCAGCTCGCTGTGCTGATTGCTAACCTTTCAGCCTTTCTGCTTTCACCGTCCAAAATTCATCTACTTTTCCCTGTGTTTCTGCCACCACTGCATACCCTGCTTTTATATCCCCATCTGGTCCTCTAAATCCACACCCATCAGTGAACATGTTCCCTGCTCCTGGAATTGGTTCTCCTTCTAGGTCTGGTCTCACCTTCTCCTGCTTTTTGACTTCCTGTTCTCACTGATGAGGCTCTCCTCCTCCCATCATGTCTGCCATGTTGATTCCTTCATGTGTGTATGTGATGTGTGGTGCTTCCAAAATTTTGCTGATCCTCTGTTGCCTTAGCGCTGTCAAGGTGAAGGCTTGTGAGTTCACGTATGCTATTACACTGTGTGTGGTTAGTACCGTGATTGGATGTCCCATTACCAGATGTGTTGTTTTCTGTATGGCTTTAGCCACTCCTGCTGCATGTTGGGTGTCTTTTTTCCATGTTGTCAAGCTGTGTGCTCACATGCATGAGTACTTGTCTCTCTCCCCCTTTTCTTAGCTCACAATCTGATTTAAGTTTTCCAGTGCAAAATACAATCCTTGCTGTCGCGTAGGAGCCCAAACCAGACGAAACTCTCTCTCCTGGGGGCTACGTGTCGACATACAAGCCGACAGCAGGGCCCAAACTTCGGGAATTAAACTTTAACAAGCTTGCCTGTCTAGCTAACTCAACCAGCGAGTAGGCTTAGTTAAAATAACAGCTTTAGTGAGCAAGGCTCCGATGAAAAACGCAAGTTATGATGGCCATTCACACTCCAGACACATTTTTTCGTAACTCAACAACGACTCCTAAGTTCTTTCAAACTTCTCAGTAAGGAATTCAAATCTGAAAAAGTACGTTCAAGAATAGTTTTGAGATGTCATTCACCATCAGGTGTTGGAGCAGACCCTGGTGACCCTGCCAGACCCCGGCAGAGCAGACCTCGGTGCCGCTGCCTTTTTACCTCCCCGAGACTTAGGCATAGGTCCTCGCCCTAGGGGGAGGAATGTCCTCCTCTGTTGATGATGCCATCTCTCCACCAGTCACCCAGGGCTGCTTGCTGACTCCAGAGCGCCTAGATTCCCCTGAGGTACCTCCTCCACCTCCATCGACGGGTCCTCCTCATGATCCGACCCCAAGTCTGACTCTAGGGTGACGTTACGGCACTCCCCTCGCTCGCCATACTCCGCATATCCCTCTGTAAGGTCCATGTAGGACTCTGCGGATTCCACCTCCAAGTACCTGTCCTCATAAATAGGTAGGTCTCCGTAGTACCCAGCAGGTCCCTGCTCTGTTGTGATCCCATGGAGCGAAGACAGGATGAGTGATGGCCTCACCCTGGTACAGGAAAAGTCCGCGGTGTCCGACTCCGAGGACTGGAAATAGTTATACCAGTCATTATGGTCAGACGTAATCCCGTGTGACTCCTCCACCTCTGCCCCCAGACCACGCTCTTCTGCAGCAGGAGTCAGGAGGGTACCCAAGAGCACGGAGGGATTGCAGGCACTATTTGGGGAAGTGCGTCTTTTCCCCTTCTTCCCCTTCTTCTTGCCCTTCCCAGGCATCCTTCTTTGGTTGGTGTTTCTGTGATGATTCGAGGCTAACAGTATGTGGAGTAGGGGCACGTTCAAACACACATTTTTATTTAACACAGACGACACATCTAACACCGCACACCTCACTAAACACCGTTCAAACACCAACAACACGTACTACAACACAAGAGACATATATACACACACACGAGGATTACACATAATACAGAACAGGTGGACGACACGAAAGGGCGCGGCGACATGGACGAACACACACACGTACACACCAAGACGTTTGAGGAGGGGCGGGGCTGCAACGTGACATAACCAAATCTAATAAGGCACCCTATGCATAGTTTTTTTTTCTTTCTTTAATCACTGTTGTCATCTTTTAAAGGTTAAACAACATTAATAATTTTTACACCATTTAATTGATTAGCTACAAAACAATATACCTGCAAGTGCATCAGTGACGTCAAAGTGAACAGGAACTTCTAGACCTCCAGTGGAGCACCAGTACCAGCCAGCATCAGTCTTCTTCAGTCCAGTCATCAACACCGTGAAGGTGCCTTTCCCATCATCACTGATCTGCACTGCTGAATTCTGGGATGTGTTGGTCCTCCCCACTGTGTAGCAGGTCCAGTCTATAGATCTGCACCACTTCTTCGCCTCTTTCTTATATGCAGCGCTGTAGAGACACTGGACACTGACGCTGCTCCCCTCCTCTCCACTCACTCTGCTCTTGGTCACAGACACAGCAGGAGCTGGAAACAAAGAAAGGCACTTTTGTATGAATATGTATGGATGAAATATATGCAATATGAGAAATGTCACTAAACTGAATATTCAATATTCATAAAGAATTTGTAATACCTGATTTCACAGTGATATATAGCTGTGTTTTGACATCTGGTTGAAATATTCCTGAAATCTCCACTGCACACCAATATGCTCCAGTGTTTCTCTCCTGTAGATCCCTCACAGTGACAGTAAAGAGAGTCTGAGCTGGGTTATCAGTTACTGTCACTTTCTTGTTTGTATTGTTGGCATATGCCATAATCGTGCAGTAATTGAATGCTGTTACACGCTCACAGCACCAGTATTTCTTATGTTGTTTATATTTCAGATGTTGACAGATGCTCCACTCTGAAGAGTTAACTGCTTCTGTGACCAATTCCATTTCTCAGTGCCTGCATATACAACCCAGCACCACTGTTACTGGAACACAAGAATTCTTGTTTCTGCTAAGGAATTAAAAAATGCTACATATGAAAAAAAATAAAAAATAAACTAACAATGTATATATTGTAGTATTGCATAGAAAATAACTTACATCAAATGATGAAAACGAAAATGAAATTTCAATTCATGTTGAATAAAGTGAGAAGCTTATTTGAGAAGCCTCCTCACATATCTTTAGTCTTGTTGCCACTGTGGTTGAAGCAATCCAAACAGTTCCTGTTTGCTAAGTTTAAAGTCATGCTGTCACAGTGCGCTGGGCGCCCAGCAAGAGGGACAGGCCCACTGTAGTGGTTTGACACACTAATCAGTCCCATTAAATCATCTCAAATATTGAAATCACAATCTTTCATTTTTAACAAAGAAAGTAACATTAATGATTTGATCCCTGAAAGATTTAAATTACAGTCATTTGTTTGAGGATATTGGCAACAAGCACAATCTGAATGATATCAAGACAGACAACTTGGTGAGAATAAATGATACATTTATTAACGCAACTACTCTAAATCACAAACAATAGCATAAACAATCTGTATATTTACAGAAAAACAAGCTAAAATATAGCGAGCATGTGTTTATGTGTGTGAGTGTGTAAAAGGAGAGGAGAGCGAATGCTTTCATGCAGGTCGGTACACGCTCGCGAGAGCGAGAAGGAGGCGGACATGCTATTGTGCCAGCAATAAAATGGTGCAGAATTTAAACAGCAATGTGACTGTATGTTAATGAGCTCAGCTGGCTTGTTCTCACGTGATGTTAGAACAAAGGGTAATGGCAGGTTTACTAACTGAACAATAAGGTCAATGTGTCTGTGCCTATTGAAGTGACATGATGATACCTATGTTTGCTAGTAAAAAGCAAGACATAGAGAGATTGTATGCAAAGAGGAAAAAGAACTTCCAGTCTGTACAAATATTACTTAAGATTATCCAAACAAAATGGTATGTACACCAAGCCCAAATACTTTCAAGAAAGTACTAGGATCTTGATTAAACTTTACTGTTTAATTCAAGCAGTGGCAGCTGTTACTTGAGTTACTTGAGTTATAATCAGAAGGTTGCTGGATCAAGCTCCACTGTTGGGCATCGGAGCAAGGCCCTCAATTGCTCAAGTTGTACTCAGTTGCTTTGGATAAAAGCGTCAGCTAAATGTAACCTATATACTTTTGCCCAGATATGCCCGACTATAAACTATGCCCAGATGTAAAAGTCTCACATGTTGATGATTTTTGATGATTATCTCAGTTGGTCATCCTCACTCAGTTTGTCTACAATTAGGAGGGAATTTCCACCCCTGGTTTCTTGTTGATAAAATGTGACGTCGTCAAGGTATGCTGGGAATATGAGTTCCATCCGCAGTTTAACAAGAGGGAACTGACCGCATTTGCAAGCTTGCTTGAAGAAATTTGGTGAACCTGTTGCTGTGGTAATGTTGATCAGATTTCTGTCTGTAAGCGTGTGTGTATGTGTTTCCTTTCTCTAGGTGTATCTCAGAATCCAGATCCGGTGCCAGGTTTCCTCACCTTTTCTGAACTTGACTCTGCTCTGTTCCTCCCCAGGTCTACCTGCCTGCTGGCCACTCCTGGCCACTCCTATATAAAGGCCCCTCCCGAAGGCAGAAGAGGAGGGAGGCAGTGAGGCTGTTGGAGGCAGTGAGGCAGCGGCGGCAGCGGGGGTGGCGGCAGTGGCAGCTAGTTCAGCAGTCGGTTTTGGCTTGTTTGTAATTGTATCATTTGTGTGTATGACCTTCTTTTCCCTGCTTGGACCTCAATTTTCTTTCGCTGGTGTGTGTCTTATTTATTGTTTTGGCCTGGGTCACTTCAGAAGAAATTGCACCAGTGTGTTTATTTGTAACTTCTGTATTATACAACAATACACTAAAAAGAGTCTACCATTTGTGCTTATGTTTCTTTCTGTTACTCTTTAACAGTTGCATGTTCCATTCCTTTAGCCGTTTATCATTCTTTTTCCTTGGTACGGTGCCATAGCCTAGACGGGGTGGTAACAAGACGTTAGTCTAGATTCCACCATCTCTTGGATCAATTAAATGGAGAAATATGATTCTCAGCTGTTTGCTGTTAACTGTCCACATGGTGCTGAGTGAAGAAAGTATCTGAGAGAGAGATGACAAAGCCCCTCTTTTAGGTCTAACCTTGATGGAGGAAAAACCAGGGAGAGAGTAAAGGTCTGTTGATCAGGGTATTTAAGACACCTGAATTCCACCTGCTTTTAGGCACACCCTCTTTCTTCCATTTGATGCAAGTTTGCTCAATGCGGTGATGATGGTGCTGCTATCTGCTGGATTGGCATGGTACCTAAATTTCCCCCCTTGGTCTTCAGGCTGGGGCTGATGTCATAGTCCTGAAGAGCACAAACGGTTATCCATGCAGTCCAGGTTTACTGTAATATCCACTTGCAGGTGATCAATTCCACAAGTCAACTTGTCCATCCGGTTCATAGTGTAATCCTTGAGATGTCCTGACATCATGATTACATATGTGCAGCTCTTTGGTAGTAACCAAGGCTGATTAACCAAACTACCTAAAGCAATGTAAGTGTACTATTGTAAGTCTTAGATTTTCACTTGATTTTAAAATGATGATACAAAGAAAACAAACTGGGTATCACAAATCATTGACAGGATTAAACGGCCTTTTGTTAGAAAGGAGGAAGTACATCAGGCCTGAGAAAAGAGGACATTAGCAAGTGTTAGCATTAGCTTGTGTAGCTGGAGTAAACCCATCATCAGTGTTTAAGATGCTAGATTAAAGGAATGACATTATGTGAAGTAATGTCCCTCCAGAAAGTTGTCCCTTGTGAGATGTAGGAAGATGTGCAATTACAAGGGTTGGTTGAGCCCAGTAAATTTTACTAGGTATGGTGGTTTCGAATACAATTGTCAAACATGGTGTCTCAATCTAAGTCTACCCTGTGATAGACAAGCATTTAAAATTGTACCAAATTACAATTTCTAATGTGGCTATTGGAGGATCTGGATTTCTTATATGCTACTGAAGATTATAAATAGGGTTATTCAATCTATACCAAATTTGCACCATGGAGGAAGCAGAATTGCTTACCTACATTCTATACACATTTGAGATATCTTATATGGATATGGCAAAAAACAGTTTTAATAGTTTTGTAAGAGAGTGCTGGAATGCCTTGCAGGATTCCACCAATATCCTGCCCCTGCTGTGCAGCTAACAAAGATGATAAAGGGTAGAAACCGAAAGGTATGAGAAGGGATGAAAAGTAGTAATGAAGTTTGGAAAGTAATGTCGTTCCTAAATACCCAGTCAGTTAGTTTTAAAGTTAAACATTCAAACATAACATGAAGAGTCAGCCTTCAGAATTAGTTAAAGAGAATAGCTGGTCCCATCCTTTATTGCCGGTTAACCTTAACAAACATTATTGAGGCACCCTTCGTGAAGGTCTAACTGTCAAACAGAGAACCCATATTTTTATACACTTTTCAGAAGTGGTTATGTATTCACCCCACCTTCCTTTACATATTAGTGTTTGCATTCACCACCATTACATCTGAACCACACAGTAGTCAATATATGCAAACTGCTATTCAATACCCACACCAGTTGGAAGCCATTACCACTACATTCCAAGAGAAGATTTGTATTAGCCTTGTCCTAAAGAAGATTGTTTTTCTATATGGTCCTGAGCCTGGTGGAGAGTTCATATATCTTACCCTGAGGTCCACCAAAAGCCTACGCAGGATCCTTTACTGAAGCCTGAAGCCCTGTATGCAAGTCATTCTGAAAGGACACAGAATCTCTAAACTCCCTTATGTTTTATGTTATTAATCTGTCCAATGCACTGTTAGGCCTCTTTTCCCTGTAAACACGCATGTTATTACCTCAGTAATAACAGGGACCACCTCTTGTAAAGAATTTATTGCATTTGAAAGTATGGAAATGTGGTCAAAGGTGATGCTAGAAACATCTCCCTTTAAAGGTTAGAAAAGGATATGGAAAGGTAGCAACATGCTTAAAAGCTAAAATGTTACATGTAACTAAACTGTGAGAGATGCCTTTATAAAGAACAGTGTGTGAATCTACAGGGGATGCAGTGGCTGATGTGATCGTGCGTCTGCTATGATAGCGAGGCGAGGTTATTATATTGTGGCTTGTATGTAGTTCAAATGAAATTAAGGAATGGTCTGAGATGGCATCCGACTGGGGTAGTCTGACTATGTTCTCCGTGTCCACCGTATGTCAATAGTAAGTCAAGCGCATGTCCATCAGAGTGTGTGGGTTCTCTTATACATTGGATGAAACCAATTGATTCTGATATACAGCTAAAGGCCAATCTCAAAGGGTCTTGGGCATTATCAAGGTGAATATTGAAATCACAAAAAATAATGGCTCTTTCTACAAAAGTGACTAGATTAGAAAGGAAATCTGAAAATTCCTTAATAAATTCTGAGTAGGGCCGTGGTGGCCTATAGTTACCAAATAGTGAAACAGGCTGGGTGGGCTTCATATCGCTGGCTACATCATTCATTTTAGAAAAAAAAAAATTCCCCTTTTTTCCTCAATTATCCTGTTATCTTCAATTCCCTGTGAGCGATTACTCACGTAATACCAGTGAGAGTTTTAGGGTGCCCCAAAAGGGTGCATTAGGTGCATTAAAGTTACTAATAAAGACTATTTATATTCCCTGTCTTTCAAGTAGAAAATAAATCAGAATACCACAGAAATGTATTTGCTATTAAGGAACCTAGAGCCTTAAAGATTATTTTGGACTTCAGTGGACGTAAGAACAATAGTAGGTGAATAAACTTTATTTATTTATTTATTCCTTAATATGGCATTCTCTAAAATGATGTAAATACATTGAAAATATGCAGTACAAGTGCAGTAAAATAATTCAATGTTGTACTTCTTCTTCTTCAAAGCAGAGCATTGGGTACTTAATACCATTGAACTGTGTCAAATCAATGTGCCCTATTACCATTGAATTTTTACTATTACTATTACAACAGTAATGTAAATAATGTGATACAAATAGTTAATGAAGTACAAATTCATGAAACTCACATGCTGCTAGTATGTTAAAAGTTATAAATGTAAATGACAATTAATTATTCATACTGTTGTTGGTGGGGAATTCAGTAGATTGACTAATTTAAACAACTCCCAAAGTATTTGCATAACCTGAAACACACATTATGAAGACTTCCATTAAAATTAAATTTATTTCAAGATTAGACTAGGAATGGAAAAAAGTACAATGTAAGAAAAAATCAAATAGGTCCTCTGAAAAAGCTGAAATTGTCAGTCATGTAAAGCTTTTACAAGATGAAGCATAATGTCATGGAATGTTAGCCTCCCCCGAGTCATGTGGTTTGGCCTGCCACGTTCAGTGGGAGGGCTGTGTTTGTAACCACACCTGCACCTTGTTCGTCTCAATGTATATAAACCCGTGTTAAAGTGTACAGGGTGTTGGTCATTGTCGGTGTAATGTCTGAGCGTAACGTGTTTATGTTAGATGTATTCTTGTGTATCATGTTTGTTTAACTTCATTTGTTTCAGGTCCATGTTTATTGTTTCTAATACGTGAGTGCCGCTGTCATTTATGTTAATAAATGTTCGTCCCAGTCGGTGGAGTCTGTGCGTCCTGCCCCTCGCCCTACGGCACTCGGGCCGCCACACGTAATCACAGTGCATTATTTCTTTATTATATTAAACTTTTGTACTGGTGTTAAAGCAGTCCAAATATTATACATTGATTCATATACTAAGTACTAAAAGTGTTATACATTGATTGATGTACTATACATATATGAACTGTTTTCTGTATCCTTATGTCTATAAATTAAAAGAATTAAAACATTTAAATGATAAATAAATTACAATAAATGTATAAATATTCACAAATAAGAAACTACATTGGTCTGCACTTTTCTCCACAGATTCAAGGAACTCATGAAAGTTGGAAGCTATAGAAACACATAATACAGAATTATAGACTGACTGATGTGTGAGCAGAAAGATCACTGTGATGTTCTCATATCTAAAGCACTCAAAGCATTGATGTTATGTAAATGAACTGTGATCTGATTGGTTTAAGGAAATAGATTCACCTACTTTGAAGTTCAAGTTTTTATCAAAAGGTTAGAACTGGTTGACTATACTTTGTCTGTTCTGCAACAGGAAATTTAAACATTTATATCCGAAGTATTACGCGATAGAAATCAGTTCAAGACTACCCGTTATTGACCGCTAGATGGGGGAAGATACGAAGAAATAAATGAGTCCAGATCCTCCTGCCCGACTTTACGGTGAGACTCTGCTTTTACGTCATTAAAACGCTAAAGAAAAAAGGCCGCCATATTTGTAGTTCCAAAACGTGAAAAGGTGTCATTTTGTATGCCAAAGAATGAATAAACACCATGCCATGCCTTGAAGACGACGAAATTGCAATCAATTTAGCTAGCCATAAGAATAAGAATAGCTGTTTGATTTACATAATCACAAATATATTGCATGTACATACATCTACATTTCAGTCGATCAAAATGTTTCACGTACTTATAACCGCAACTTTATGTTACAGCGGTCATATCAGATATTTACCAATATAAAACGCAACAGGTGTCGTGTTCTGTAATAGAACATTTTAACATTTATATCCATATTACACTGCATAAATCAATTCAAGACTGTAGAGTCGTCGTACCAAATGACGTAAACTCAATATAAACCGCTGACTTAATTTAATGAACAGTATTAAGATAATGAGTGAGTACAGCGAGTCTTGTCTTACTGATGCCTGTTCTAACTGAACATAGGCAGACTCCTGCATGCTGACTGGTCTAGTCACCAAACACCTGCAGCTATGGCAGCTCGTAGCAGGCAAACAGAACAGTCATTTATTCAAATGATCTACACTGACAACAGTTCTGGAATGTTACCCCTGCCATAGAATTAAAAAGATTCAAGTTCAGCAAATGTTAGCGCATTTGACAATGGGACAGAGACAGAGCAGGACGAAAATCCACCCTCTGCCGACTGAACAAGAGCAGCGGAGGATGAGCAATGACTGGCCCATAAGACCAATCTTGAAGCGGATAGATTTCTGGGCAGAACGTGACCAAAGCTGGAGGTTCCCTGCTCGAAGATCAGGCACTAGCAGGTAAACCGAGCATTGCACAGGCCATATTTGAAATTCCCACAATGCTTTTCTCACCGGGCGTATGTCGGGGCAATAACGTTGTCAGTTGGTCCTACCAGACAATTATCAGCATGACGAGAGCCTTTCATATCAATAAATTCTGACAACACTTTGAAAGTGATAAGCAGTGGTTAGCTCGAAAGTTATTCATAAACAAGCATGTTGAAAATTACGAAGCAAGAGACTTAGATCAGCTGTTGTCTCTATCGATGGTCTGAGTGAACCATGTGTTCTTAGCATGCAGGTATGGTCTAACGCCTTATGTGCTGAGTTGCTGTTTCCATATTTTAAAAATAGAACATTGTTAAACGGCATCTGTAATAGTTAAGGAAAGTGTGTTATAATTATAAAGTGTTACAGTAAGTGTTTTGGCCCCTGACTGCCATTAGGACAAGCCAAGACAACCGCTCACTACGTTAGCTTATCTACTTGTTAAATCAGCCTGAAATTAAGATACAGATAAAAGTGTTGATTTTTATACTAAGATTTTAACAACTTGAGCCAAAGTATTCAGAATGTAAATGTTTGGTCTAGCAGGTATGGCCCACAACTGATGCAGAGAGTGCATGACATGGCAGAGGGGATTCATGTTGGCAAAATGCCCTCCTACGAATTAGTCCCAAATACTGAAGCAAAAAAGAGGCCGAATTCATCTGATGGAAGTAAGTCTAAAAGGGCTTCTTGATGATGTTACCCTGGTGACTTGCATTCTTTCCAGATGCTCAACAACCACTAAAAGTAGTGCATTGCTAAAAACTACTACTTGTGCTGGAGGTGTTGAAAATATGGTTTCCTTGTCATTGTCAGTTTGATTTTATAAGGTTCTACGTGGGTATCGATAGGAGCTGAAACTGTGCATGTGTTGCCCCTCTGAGGAGATGAGCCAATGAGGAAGATGCCCGTGTTCAAATTTGGCTCTAGACCACGCTTTGAGCTGGTGCACTTTGTCAGCGGTTGAAGTTGCAGCAGCATTGGCGGAGTGGGACGCAATGGGGAGAAGGAGAGCGAGAAGGATCTCAGGAGTGAGAAGCTGAACAGCGGCAAGCAGCGGGAGGCTGGAGACAAAGCCTCTCCTCTCCCTTCTCTGACACAAACACAGTCACGTGTTATATACTCACATAATCCAAAATCCAGCATCTTTTATTTGCTGTTAGCTGGCAAAGAGTAATCAGTATAGTCAGATTCCTTTAATGTAAACACTTGGGAAAATTCCTGCCATGATATCACTTTGGACACAGGGAAAATCTGATAGTAAATATTCTGGCAGGGACAGGCCATGACGACTAAGGAAAGTTTATAATGAAGGTTAATTACACCATTCCATAAAATATAGATTCAGTTAAAATGATCAAACTTTTAAGTCATTCACTTTTATTTTTATGTAGTTAACCCTTTCTTACCGACTTAGTACAATGACAGGAGTTCATCAGAAACACTCTCAGTGGCATTTCTGCTTGAATTGGCTTGACTTAGAAATGGTTGGCTAGAAAATTCCTGCCATGAGATCACTTTGGACACAGGGAAGATATGATAGTAAATATTATGACAGGGTGAGGTCATGACTGCTTAGAAAAGTTTATAATGAAGGTCATGAAAGGTCAGTTTTGACTAATTGCAAAAAACGCCATGTAAACATTAGAATGGGAAAGTCAAGTGGTCTGAGCGAAGCGAACTGCGAACGAGGCATGGACCAGACTAACCAGGACCAATATTTTGAAAGGGATCAAAGGAGGATGACATCAAGAATAATTCTGATGATCAAGTGGTGCACGGTCAAGCAAATTGCAGCCAGATACAATGCTGTTGCTCCAACTAACATGTCTGAATGCACAGGTCATCACCTTAGCACATTTGGATGACCTGTTCAGATGATCTGTTCGAGTGTCATTGCTGTCTGAGGCAAACAGAACGGCAAGACTCCAGTGGGCAGAAGAGCAGAAAACTAAACAGTGGAACATCATCTTGTCAGATGTATCCAAAATTCTGTTGCACTATGATGATGGGAGGGTAAGAATTTGGCATAAGCAGCATGAATTAAAGAGTCCTTCCTGTCAGGTGTCAACAGTTCAAGCTGGTAGAGGTGGCATAAAGGTGTGAGGAATGTTTTCTTGGCACACCATGGGTCCTCTGAAATCAGTAGATGTTTGAACAGAAGGGCTTACCTATGTATTGCGACCGAGTGCATCCCTTCATGCAGCTGCTTAAACTATGGCAGAAGGACACTTTCAACAAGACAAGAAACCCTGCCGCAAGGGTTGTATAATCACGGATTTGTTCCAGTATCAAGACAGCAAATTTTCAATGTTTTCCTGGCCTTCACAGTCCCCAGATCTTAATCCTATAGAACATCCCTGGGTAAAGGTATAACAGGCAGTTTAGAACATGTCAGTCCCTCTATGTAATTTGAGAGAAAATATCCTATGAAGATTGGACCAAGATTCCTGCAGAGTATTTTCAGCATATAGTGGAAACTATGCCAGAAAGAATTGCTGCAGTTCTGGAGGCCAAAGAAGGTCCAACATGCTATTAAATGGGTGTACTTAAGCCAGATACACTGTGTCCTATAATAGGATGTTGCTGGAATGTATGTGGATGTTGTTGGAATGGCCGCAGAGTTGCAGCAGCAGTACAGGTAGTCTGTGATCCTTTCCCCGATCCGAGTGAGTTTGCCCTATTACACGGTGTCGAGTTATGATGTGAATGTTTAATTACACAGGATGGATTGTGGGCGACGGAACCGAACAGCCTTCAGGATTCAAATAGAGAAAGGTGAAACTTCTCCAGCCTTTGAGTTAATCACAGGACTATTGCATAGCAATTAGGGATAACAGAACAGCTTTCGGGGGTTTGGGTGGGGTGCCTTATCCGCCCCTTTAACAGAGTAGTCACAGTTCAAATTTCCCTTCTTCCATTGTTTACAAGGCATTATACATGTGGTTTATTTATAGTGCACAGAGTAATATGCAGCGAGTCTGGTCTGTCTGCTTTGGAAGAGAAACATTTGGCCAAAAGAGCAAGACACAGCCAGGAGGATGATTGGTAAGAGCACATCATAATATGCACCTTAAAGCTGTGCTCTACAGCTAGGTCCTGTTCCATGACTGCATATATAAATTTACTACTGACATTGCCATTTATATCTGGCCATTTACAGTGCACTCTTGCTCAATGCAGCACTTGAAGCTGATTTTCCATTGTGTAGTTATTATGTTCAAGGGATGTTTGACCCGGTCAGGTTGACACACTTTAGTGAGGGCAGAAGTATCCTAGAGGACACTACAGACAGTGACGAAGACATCTCAGAGCGCGAGGTGAGAGGTTGAGTTTTTTGTTACTCTTTCTACGACATACTTTTCATGCCAGGTACTATTGTCCAGTTCAGCCAAATTTAATTTACTGCCTTGTATTATCATATATAAATTGCTGAACATCTTATCACTCAGTTTCAAACATCCCCTCAGCTGTTTTAAGCCATTTCGGTTATTCAGAAGTACTGCTAAATGGATGTGGTGGGAAAATGAGAGCACATCAAACACAGACAGCTTTATGCATTGAGTAATAAAGAGTAAAAGTTTATTGAGTTCTGTCCCCTGTATAACAGAGTAAGAGGACTGACCCGCAGTACGGTCCCCCTCCCCTTATACACAGAACAGAAGAAAGAGAAAAAAAGAAAAACGACTCCTACAGAGTATCTGCTAATTCATGTTTTGGTTAGCCTGAGCGCTGAAGGCTTCTTCTATCTCTATGGTTAGAACGGTATGTGAGCAGCTGGAGTCCCTGACTCACACGCTTATCTGCAGACTGTTATGCTGTGACTATAGAAACATAAAGCAAAGTAAAATAAAGCAAAGTAAATTTCCACAAAATGAAGCAAAGTAAATTTCCACAACATTTCCCCCTTTTATTCTATATCACACATTATCACACATTTATTCAGCAAATAGCACTACGATGTCTTCATGTGGATCACCGGCACCGCCCATCTTGGGGAGCGGAATGTCTTCACAGAGCTGGGGTTGGTCATTGGCATGACTGCTGAGCGCTGGCATGGTGAACACACTAGAAAGACGTCTGACACGCAATGACAAAAAAGGAGGTAAACACAGAAGAAGAAGAAGAATGGGTAGCAGAATGGGCAACGCTACAGCTGCTAGGTTCGCTGCCCAACTGCCCAACCAGGCCGTCAGCCAGTCCCAGAATCCACCTGGAACTGTAGGCTGCGGAGTGAAGGCAGATAACACATGATTCATATAATCAGCAATATTAGCGCTGAGATCTGGAATGTAAAAACAGCAGGAAGTGTTAATCATTTTGCACACTCCTCCTTCCTTCATGGTTAGGAGATCTAATACCAATCTATGTTGAAGCACTGCTGCCCTTATCACTTGTTGTTCTATCTTTAAGGCACCTATTGCTGCTAAGGTGTCATTAACTACTTGCAGTAACTGATAAGCTAAGCCATTGATCTTTTGCAGGGCTGCTACTGTGCCACCGCCCAGGAAAAGGGACCAACCAATGGTTTCACCCGGAGTGGTCCATGGGTCCCTCAGAATTCTACCACAATAGTCTGTGCTGGTTATGTCTCTCCTCACCCTGTGCTGCTTGGCATGGGGAAGTGTATACACCTGTGTCCTTGGGCGCACTACAGCTGGATAACAACAACCAATCCGGTTCTGTGGCAATTCACCATAGGCCACCGAACCACAGACCCACATTACATTCCAATACCCCTGCAGGGTTGTCATGGAACAATTCCAGAGGGAACTGCTATTGGAGTCACTGCAAGTGCCGTTGCTGTGCACCTGCACATAGTCGACGCATCTGGACCAGGCTTCCGGCACCTGCTGCTTCATCTGCTATACAAATATCTCACCCTTACTAGCTGCCACATGCAGCATCATTTTCGGTGGTGCAGGGTTAGTGGGACTGGGACAGTTTGAGGTCTGGTTAATAACCTGGCACATAGAGATTGTCATATTCACTTCTCCTACGTCTGCGTTTTTCAGAGGGATTACAGTCCATGGAACACTGGTATGCTGGCACACCAGGCACTCTTGCTCGATATGTTGGGCATGCACAATGACTGACATACACGCTGTATTTTGCTGGCATTTAGCTGCTAATCGTTCTGCCTCAGTGGCGTTGGGACCCTGAAATGGTAACAAGTCTTCTGATAAGTGGTGGGATTCTTCATCCATGTTAATATGCAGTCTATGTTCTGACTGTGTTAGCTGTGTCTGATTTTCTCTATGTGTCAGTGCTACATGTGTCAGTGGCACACAAATGTCAGCCCCCACCCTTTCTATACAGCACAGATAGCTACCATTGGGATTGTTCCAGTTTCCTCGTAACTTTACCTGAATGGCATTTCCATCCCCGGGCGCACTGGCAATAGTAAGATTGACTGTTTAACTTCACTATCAGTTCTGATGTCCCATACATATTTTCTGTTTGCAGAATAATCATAAGAACCAGACGGAACCCTAATGATTTGACTCTGCTTTGTGGTGTTTTCTCTTAGGTGACCTGTAATTGTCTGCTGCACTGGCTTATTGAAGGCTTGATACCATGGGATTTGTTCCTTGTTAGAGGTGCTAAAATAGCCGTTGTTTAACCTGGTCCAATAAGCGGAGGAGGAGGTATCCCAGGTTATACGTTCGGATGTACTCAAGTGGACACTATGCCAGACCCCAAGTATCACAAGCACCAACACACCCATCTTATGGGTTTCTTGACGGTTCCGAGTGTCGAAAGGGTAGGCCTTGCCTTTAACACCCTACTCAACACAGTTCCAACTCAACCAGTACTTTAATATGCTGTCCACGATTCCCCCTTTGCTCACATGGCTACGCCCATGAGCAATTCTGATTAGGCCCTGCACGTATGATTTGGGTAGGCAAGGTTTGCCCGTAGGTGTGTGTGTCCAAGCACCATTGTACACTGTGCAGTCTAGTTATCTCCACCTGGTGCGCTCGGTGGCGGTAGCCCCTGACTGAATCTCCCGTAATGTGGCCTGCGGGGTAGCAGCGGTTTCCTGTATTGCTTGCACAGCGGTTTTAGTTGCAGCTGCCTTTGCTACTCTATCTGCAAAATTATTCCCCTTGCTGATTTGGTCTTCTGTAGTCTTGTGAGCTGCACACTTAACAACTGCAATTGTCTTTGGCAGCAAAATGGCTTCTAGCAAGATGGCGATGTCTAATATATTTACCCGAGCTTGTCAGGAATTGCCTATGTTTCCATATGGCTCCAAAATCATTAACAGTTTTGTCTGCAGCTAGTTTGCATGCTTCCGTCAGTGCTATTAGTTCAGCAGCCTGCGCTGAATAGGAGGATGGTAATACTTCTGTTTTAAGTATTTCATGATCTGTTACTACCGCGTATGCTTCCCTATTGACCCCTGTGTCGTCCCTGCTGGCTGACCCATCCACATAGAGGCATAGGTCTGGGTTACTTATGGCTTCTTCAAAGAGATCAACCCGCGGTATATATACTTCAGCTAAGATTGCTGTGCAGTCTTGTGGATCTCCATCCTCCTCCGTAGGAAGGAGTGTAGCTGGGTTCAGTGTTATACACCTTTTGACAGTTATATTAGGCATATCTAAGAGGGTGGTGTGGTATCTCAGCTACCACTGGGCTGAGAAGTGTGACAATCTTTGGTCCTGCAGTATTCGGTGTACTGCGTGTGGGACTAAAACCTAATGGTTTAGGTAGCGAAATTATGGCTTGTGGTCGGTTTTGAGACAGCTTGTGTGTATTTCCCTTAATGATATGCCCCAAGAACGTCACTTCCTCCTTAAAATTCTGTAATTTTGCTCTACTAGGTCAGTTACATGTATGTTACATCTGAAATATTTCCATGAGCTTTTACGCAACATACTAAACAAAGGTTAGGAACAGGCTAAATCAAATCAGGCTAACTCTCAGCAGGTCAAAAGTACTTCAGACTGCAAACTATGATCTTGTATTTTATCAAATTTTATCATAATTGTAACGCAGGGAGGATTGGCAGGATACAAAAGAGGAGCCATGATGCATACAACGATGTTTATTTAGAGACATGGAAGACAACGTAGCAATAAGGCTATCGTGGGATCAAACACTGACAACGTTAACGTTTACACAAAGGACTTATATACGCAAACAATAACAACATAACGAAGGGCAGGCGTGAAACACAAGGGAGCGTGGCCACACGGATGAACACACACACACACACACACAAGCAAACGCACACGGGGAGACTTTTGGGGGGAGGGGCCGTACCGTGACAAGAATATGTTCACACATGCTCTCTCTCTCTCTCTCTCTCTCTCTCTCTCTCTCTCTCTCTCTCTCTCTCTCTCTCTCTCTCTCTCTCTCTCTCTCTCTCTCTCTCTCTCTCTCTCTCTCTCTCTCTCTCTCTCTCTCTCTCTCTCCCCATCCTTTCAGCCTTTGGGTTTCAATAATACCCCCAGGGCAGACAGAGCCACTATTCAAGCAATGTAATATTCTGCTCTGGCTCCTCCTACCTCTGCAATGACATCCTCAGCTTTTATTTCAGTGGGTGTTGCATAGCCACTCATAAATATAAGTATGCCCCTGCCTGAGCTCCTGAAATTACTACAGCCTATTAAAAAAAAAACCTAATGAGTAAGCTTTTACGTAACATACTAAACAAAGGTTAAGAACAAGCTAAATCAAATCAGGCTAACTCTCAGCAGGTCAGAAGTGCTTCAGACTGCAAACCATGACCTAGTATTTTGTCAAACATGTTTGTTATTACATTATCAGTGACTTAGCCTTGTTAAAGTAGATGAGGGCTTGTGGTCGTGAGAGAGTGACAATAAGCAGCAGCATAACCTTGTAGAGCAGCACCTGCTCCGAGTTACGCATACGCACCAACGGGTCCGTGCATCTCTGACTACAGGTGAACAAACCGGTACAGTGCGCTGGCGTAAGTGCCATTAACCACTCTAAACTGGAGTTTTCAGTGTATATACGTGGAGGAAGGACAAGTAGTTAAAGAGCATTTCGTCTCCACATGTGTTGTGGTTGCTGGCGGTACTGGTCAGCGCAGGGCGCGTGTGTCAAAGCTGGACATACTCCTGTCCATTGATCTGGCAATGCAAAACAGAGAGACTGAGCTGCAACAGAGTTCCAGAGTTTTAACAAGAATTTTGACTTATTGACAACTCGCATATAAGAACAAAGTGAAAGATTTAAGATCATGCTTTTATGCTTTCAGAAGATTAACTCACCTGCCTTTCAGAGACGTGCAGAGCGGAACTTTCAAAAAGCTTATCAACGTGACGAGAATGCGAGGTTTAGGTTCATCTATAGTGTTACAGTAACAATGTGAAATATGGATATTGAGGTCAGCATCACTTAAGAGTGTATGTGTGAAACATCCTTGTCACCATAAATGTTGTGTTGTTACAAAATTAAGCAGTCCATCCAGTTTCATTTACCTGATTTATTAGCAGCCTGTGCCCACGGTCTGACTCAAGTATTTTTATTTTAATTTCCTCCATGTTGTTTATAATAGGCCTACAGTAAGAAATCCTTTTAAAGGTGATCGCCATTTCTCCCATTGTATACTGTTGAAGCATACGAGTTTTTATTCACTGAGAGATATGTCATTTATGGGGATTAGGTACAGCGCGTTTTATTCAGGACATTCACGACGATATATGGGCTAAATGGGATTGTAAAATAACTAGCTAGCTAGCCATGTATTTAAACAGAACCTGAATTGTGTTACATGGGGATTTTTATCCCATGTTTTTAAGGCTGCGTTATGTACAGCCTAGCATAAATAAATATGCAAGAATGCAGAGCACAAATAGTCCATAGTTTATTTTCCCTTCTATATAAGCCCGCAGGTTCATAGGTGACTAGCTTTTATAATTTCATTTGTAATTTGAGCATAATGGTGGAAACTTCAAAGAACAATATGGAAAAAAAGGAGGGTTGTTTACATAATTGCCCTTGAAAAAGTTTATAAGAATTAAACTCTTGTGTACCCCTCCGACATTCTCCGGAGGGTCCCTCAAAAGCATGTTTATATTTAAGTTGCAATAAAGGACGGGACCAGAAATTCTCTTCAACTAATTCTGATATCAAGTGGAAACAAGTTGTCAGGTTCTGGTCCGCACCGAACCAGGAACGCAGACACAGACACGTACACACATATCCGCACAAATCACCCACGACGACCACTGCTCGGTTCACAATCACACACTTATCAACCATCACGATCACCTGCTTCTAATTAACTCTCTCCCTATTTAAACCCCTCATGTACCATCCTCCAGTGTTTCCCATTTAGCATACTGTGGACTAAAGCTGAGCCTGTCTTCATGAGCTTCCACACATCTGTTTTTAAAACTTTTTGGCAGTGCTTTGTGTGACTAATATCCTGCCTTTTTATCCCTCACTCATGTCTTGCTCAGGTGTCAATATGTCACATAACTAAATTAGTGTTCTATTATTTTCTTAGTTTGTACAAGAAGTACAAATATGTAGCTATCTAACATTTATAATGTGTATTGTTTCTTATTTTGTTAACATTAAAATGTAAAACCAAGTGAAAACATTTAAATGTAAAAACAGGTTTGACACTGCTTTGGATCTAGTGAAAATACTAGAAGCTGTCAACACCATGACCTGAGCAGTCTGCATTTAACACAGAGAGAGCCAGAGACGATGTACGACAACAACCAAAGGTATTCAGATCTTAAGGGAATCCTTTTACTTAGTCTTCAATTATGCACTCCATAGATGTCATGAGGGACAGCCTCACAAGAAAGGAGGCCTGGTGCATGGCATGCAGTGGTGCCTATCATGCGAACACAGAGAGAGACAGAGACAAGGTAGCAGACAACAACCAATGGTGTTCAACTGCTGTCAGGTCTTTCTCAGTAAACTTCAGAGAATGAAGTACAGGGCAAGCACTTGAACATGCACATGTTCTTCCCTGGATACAGACACTTTGCCTCAAAGACAGTTGCCTCACAGGTTTGTTCCAAAATGACTTCCCTTGTCACTTATTCCCTTATGCAACAGGAATCGAAAAGAAAGGTGTGAGCAAGTACACCCTCCACTGACAAGCTCCTGTTGTTTAAGTGTAAATGGATTTTGTGACTTGAACAAGTCTGCTCCTTCTCTCATCCAATATAGAAATTGCTCACCGAACTACAATGAGTGAACAAGGTCTAATGAACTTGCTGTGAGAATGATCTCAGTAATTAACTCAAAAAGGATAGGCTCAGAAGTGATGACTTTTTTTTAAAGTAGGAAGGATTTTGATATTTCAAGCTTGCCAGCAGAACTAGCTAGCCTAACCTGGGATGACAGCCAATGCACAGCATCACAGCTGGGGGAAACGGATGTGAAATGTCAGTTTAATCGGCAAGGCTCAAGGCAACAGGGTCCTGTCCCTTGACTTAGGTTGATCTAGAGGTATTTCAAGAAACTTCTCAAGCGCACTTTAGTGGCAAAGAACAATATTTTCACTTGAACAGGGACCACAGATTAAAAGTCTGATGCTGTACTGACTGAGCTATTCAGGAGAGAAGCAATATCAGAAACATTACAAGTGCAATGTACATGTATGCAAAGAAAATTGAGTTCATGTGTATCGCATTAAGATGTCAATCTGCCTATGGAACATAACACCTCTTACGAGGCTCGATTTTTGCTCTCAAGCTGCTATGGTTTTGTCATGTTGTCTAAGAGAAGAGGCTTTGGTTGGTGGAGTGAGTCTTTGATAACTAAGATTGTAACTAAGATTGAAACTGCTCACCGCACTACATCGAGTACACAAGGTGTAATGAACTTGCTATGAGAATGATCTCAGTAAATAACTCCAAAAGGATAGGCTCATCATGATGCATTAGCTAACAGTCGGCACTCATACACAAGTGTGAATGTTCAACATTCATTCAAGCATCTCGAGGTCACAGTCTGTAGTGTGTACAAAAGGAATCTAAAGAAAAGGCTCATATTATTTTGCCCCCACTTACGCAGAACTTGATTGTTGGAAGAATAGAACAGGGGAACTTTCAGTTGTACTTCACATGACTGACACTGTGTAGACTTTAACTAATGTACAGTTGTGTAGCTTTAGAGTTGTGTACAATTAGAGCAAGTGACCTAAGCAACATGTATTGCATACACAGTTTGCCTTAACAAATCTATCACTTCATCATGGTCAGAATATTTGTTATAGATACATGTAATGCTTCAGCATTGCTACTAGTTCTAATACACTCAAACTAGTGCACCAGAGTGGGTGATGGTAATGGTACTGTTAGAAGCAAACCTATATGACTGCGGTTGGGCTTCCACACACTGTCCCTTTCTCCCAATTCACAGAGCGGAAACGACTCGTTTTCAGCCTGTCATTTTTTTTTTTTACAGAACCAATTTCCAACCTCTGTATATATATATCGCTTGGAATTCAACAGGCACCTGTTGCTACTGCACCTTTAAGACGGATGTAAGATAAATGAGCTCCTTTATGATTGGCTGCCCTGTATTGTGCTTCATTCAAAAGGTACTCAGAGCTGAAATGCCTGAGAAAGGCAATTTAAGTGGGTGTGCTAAACCTCTATAGGCTGAATAGGCAGAGATAGGTAAATAAAGTGTTCTTGTGAAATTAGAAATACAAATTTCAAAAGGGGCATTTTTGGCAGCTTAACTGACATAGTTAAGAATTTTAACATTTAAAATATATATATTAAAAGGAGAATGTTACTTATTTCACTCTGACTGTAAAACAGTGCATATTGTGTTAAATGGGATTTCCATCCCATGTTTTTAAGGCTGCCTTATGTATAAATAAATATGCAAGAATGCAGAGCATGAATAGGTCGGTCTTCCATTCTGTATCACATACCTACCCTTGATAACACCGTGGTAACTGGAAAAAAAACCAACCCTTTTTACTCAGTTGTCACTACTTCCAATAGACTTCACGCTAATCTCATAGAAGTCCACCCCTTTCCGTGTCCTCCGGAAACAGCACTTCCGTTGTGTTGTGACAGGATTTGTTCCTGAAGTTGTATGCGTTTTCTAAATTTGCACCGCATTTCTAAAGTGTGTTACCACTTTGATGAATATGCTTTGTGTATTTGCAGCACGATGGGTTTTCCAGGACACCGTAATTTATGCATGTTTAATTCCATCTTTTATTCACGTACTAAGCCCAACTCTATAGGCTAATATTTATAAAACCGAGATAACCATAGAAACGTCTTCATCTGTGCTTGATACTTTCACGGAAAAACGGAACTGCTGCTTGTCAAGCTTGTTTCATCAGGTTTTATATCATCGTCATGACGTGTTTGAATTGATCCCAGGCATATGCAGTCCTCATCAAAATCCATTCAAGTCCTAGGCTGTGAGTAAGGTAGCTAGCTATGTTCTCTCTCTGGTCACAGTTGGCAAATAAATTGTGCATATAGATTGTGGGGAAAACACTTTAGCACGTGTTCTCCAAAGAAGTGTCTTAATATGAGCTATCTAGGTAGTTCCAATGTCAACTGTAATCATAACACTGGGTTTCTCTCTGTGCTCAGGTGTCTTATTCGCAGTAACATGTTAGCGATATTGCAGTAGTGTGAATTTATATGTTGCCCGTGATGAAAGGTGACAGCGAATAAATATCCAAACATTTTTTTTGTTCAGGTCTTTTTAACGGTCATAACCGACACATATTTATCTAACAAAAAAATCAGGTTCCTCTAAATGTGTGGAAGAACTACTGTGTATATTTTTGTTTCCAGTGGCCTGAGTACCTAAAATATGTCACCATTTTAGGAAGCAGGAAAGCAGGGCTGCTTACAAACATGACATTAGTAAATTATTTTTGGGATATTTTCATTTATGATTTTCCCCTTTTTGTTGTTTGTTTGCTTTTTTACTTTCATTTTTTGTAGGGACTGTGATATATATTTTGTTATTTGAATGCATAATATAGCTTTGGGGCTCCCACAGACACTTGTGTATATAAACATATTAGGGGAGATTTTTTCATTGATTTGTATATGTTTGTGAAGGAATGCACATAGTTCTCATGTTTGACCCACTTTAAAGATATTTTTTGACTTGTATCAGAAAGGAATACAAGCATTTATTCATATCAACATTTTCCTTGCAGAGTCATTTCAAAGATGATGCAACAGAATAGTTTTGCTTATCTATTCTGTACTTTGTTTATTGACAGGTAATTCCACCCTCAACTTTTTAGGGTGCCTCCCTATAATTGCTCAGCTCTTCTGTGTAATAAAAGCAGGATTGGTTTGTATATCACATTGGTGTAGGTTGTTTTCACCTGTTATATAAAGAACATTCTAATGGCTTTGGGCGAGACGAACCAAATGAGTCCTTTATAATTGTAATTATATATTACTTTGCTTCATTAGAAGTTTGTGATTATTCCTGTTATTCATCAAGTTAGGTACCGTGATTTACTGGGGTAGGTCAAATTAAAAGATAATTGCCTGCTTATATTAGGTAAGCAAAGTTTTTTATGTCATAGTTTTCACTTACTATGATTGGCACAATACATATTTTACATGAGGATGGATTTTATCAAAGCTTATATGGATCTGTATGCCATGCATAGGACGCTTATGCTTTATTTAGTTCACTAAATACAAGCAGTTCATTTTTGTTTTAAATGTTGATGTTCCACTTGCTCCATCAGACCCTCTGCTTTGACACTATGTCCACCTGGTGTACATCAGTAAGCACAGCCTATAACAAGGTATGTCTTAGCCACTTGTAATCTTCTAAGCATTAACTTTCACAACATTTTTATGACAATGTTAGTCTTTATAGTTTCCATAACTAGGTGCTTAACTGAAATCAGCTCCAGTGTTTCATGTTGATGTCTTTCATTTTTCATACATATTTATGTATATATTTGTGACATGCTACATTTGTTACTGTTTTCACTTGAACAAGGAAAATCATACTCAAAACAGATATATAAGTGGACAGTCAGGGTGAAATAAGTAACATTCTCCTTTTAATGTTACATTTTAAAAAAATATTAAAGGTCTTAAGTATGTCAGTGTTTTAGTTAGTCTTTTGGCCAATGTTTTTTTTTAAAAGAGATAAGGAGATACCAGAACAAAATAGAAAAGCAAATAATAGAGGAAGATGGAGGGATGGAGGGATGATAAAAGACAGGGGTAGTAACAGATAATTTATTCTATTCTCTCAGCTATTCTCTTTAACTAATTCTGAAGTCTGTATCTTTATTTTCTATTTGAATGTTAACTTTACGACTAGCTGATTGGGGATTTAGGAACGACACTAGCGTTGATTTTGATTCTAGCCACAGTTCTAGTAATAAGCAGTGTTACAACTCTACATGCAAAGTCACTGAACAGTTGACTGTTAATTCTGTAGTAAGCATAATGCAAAAAATACAACAACATATTTTGTTGTGATTGAAAAAATTACGTCCTAAATACATGCGTTGTAAATACATTGACATTAGTATTTTTAATTAATTTCTAACATTCAGAGACATTCAGAGGTGTTTCTATTAGGCCCAGAGTCAGCTAGGTCTCCACTCTCTAATTACTCAATGAACCTCAATGGTTTCCCAATCACATCTTCTCTAACAGTTAAAGATCTTGGAGTTATGGATCCCAGTCTCTCGTTCGAAGCTCATGTAAATAAATAATGTTTCTAGGACCCCCTTTCTCCACCTTAGAAACGTTTCAAAGATTAGGAACATGCTCTCCACACATAATGCAGAAAAGGTAGTCCATGCATTTATTACTTCAATATTGGACTACTGTAATCCCTTACTATCTAGCTGTGCTATTAAGTGCCTAAAGTGCCTAGCGAGTTCAAAATGCAGCAGCCATAGTTCTTAATAGAGCTAGAAAATTTGATCACATCAATCATATCTTAGCTACTTTACTTTGGCTCCCAGTAAAATTTCGTATTGATTATAAACTACTTTTAATAATTCCAAATGTGCATTAGACTTTACAGTAACCTAAGACAACCCTTTTGCATGAAGGGAACTGGTAACTATGCTCACACTCCATAATGTGCAAAAGATATTTAAAGTGTAGGACAGTCGAAGCATTATGTGTGCGTGATGTTATTAACGTGACAGTAAAAGCTTACCATTTTTAAATGGGGGCTGATCGACTTTCCACTTATACAAGACTTATGTCAAGAGTACATGTCAAAAATTAGAGACGAAATGAGGTGCTAAATGCCGCAATTAGGCATACAGCAGTCAAAGGCAATTTGGAAACACACTTAGAAAACAAAGATCATGATCTTTGATCATGATCAAACTTTCAAAAAGCTTCTCAACGTGACGAGAATGTGAGGTTTAGGTTCATCTATAGTGTTACAGTATCAATGTGAAATATGGATATCGAGGTCAGCATCACGTAAGAATGTATATGTCTGAAACATCTTCGTCGCCATAAATGTTGTGTTGTTACATAATTAAGCAGTCCATCCAGTTTCATTTACTTGATTTATTAGCAACCTGTGTCCACTGTCTAACTCAAGTATTTTTATTTTTATTTCCTCCATGTTGTTTATAATAGGCCTACTGTTTTCACTTGAACAAGGAAAATCATACTCAAAACAGATATATAAGTGGACAGTCAGGGTGAAATAAGTAACATTCTCCTTTTAATGTTATATTTAAAAAAAATATTAAAGGTCTTAAGTATGTCAGTGTTTTAGTTAGTCTTTTGGCCAATGTTTTTTTTTAAAAAGAGATAAGCAGATACCAGAACAAAATAGAAAAGCAAATAATAGAGGGAGATGGCATGGGATGGAGGGATGATAAAAGACAGGGGTAGTAACGGATAATTTATTCTATTCTCTCAGCTATTCTCTTTAACTAATTCTGAAGTCTGCATCTTTATTTTCTATTTGAATGTTAACTTTACGACTAGCTGATTGGGGTTTAGGAACGACACTAGCGTTGATTTTGATTCTCGCCACAGTTCTAGTAATAAGCAGTGTTACAACTCTACATGCAAAGTCACTGAACAGTTGACTGTTAATTCTGTAGTAAGCATAATGCAAAAAATACAACAACATATTTTGTTGTGATTGAAAAAATTACGTCCTAAATACATGCGTTGTAAATACATTGACATTAGTATTTTTAATTAATTTCTAACATTCAGAGACATTCAGAGGTGTTTCTATTAGGCCCAGAGTCAGCTAGGTCTCCACTCTCTAATTACTCAATGAACCTCAATGGTTTCCCAATCACATCTTCTCTAACAGTTAAAGATCTTGGAGTTATGGATCCCAGTCTCTCGTTCGAAGCTCACGTAAATAAATAATGTTTCTAGGACCCCCTTTCTCCACCTTAGAAACATTTCAAAGATTAGGAACATGCTCTCCACACATAATGCAGAAAAGGTAGTCCATGCATTTATTACTTCAATATTGGACTACTGTAATCCCTTACTATCTAGCTGTGCTATTAAGTGCCTAAAGTGCCTAGCGAGTTCAAAATGCAGCAGCCATAGTTCTTAATAGAGCTAGAAAATTTGATCACATCAATCATATCTTAGCTACTTTACTTTGGCTCCCAGTAAAATTTCGTATTGATTATAAACTACTTTTAATAATTCCAAATGTGCATTAGACTTTACAGTAACCTAAGACAACCCTTTTGCATGAAGGGAACTGGTAACTATGCTCACACTCCATAATGTGCAAAAGATATTTAAAGTGTAGGACAGTCGAAGCATTATGTGTGCGTGATGTTATTAACGTGACAGTAAAAGCTTACCATTTTTAAATGGGGGCTGATCGACTTTCCACTTATACAAGACTTATGTCAAGAGTACATGTCAAAAATTAGAGACGAAATGAGGTGCTAAATGCCGCAATTAGGCATACAGCAGTCAAAGGCAATTTGGAAACACACTTAGAAAACAAAGATCATGATCTTTGATCATGATCAAACTTTCAAAAAGCTTCTCAACGTGACGAGAATGTGAGGTTTAGGTTCATCTATAGTGTTACAGTATCAATGTGAAATATGGATATCGAGGTCAGCATCACGTAAGAATGTATATGTCTGAAACATCTTCGTCGCCATAAATGTTGTGTTGTTACATAATTAAGCAGTCCATCCAGTTTCATTTACTTGATTTATTAGCAACCTGTGTCCACTGTCTAACTCAAGTATTTTTATTTTTATTTCCTCCATGTTGTTTATAATAGGCCTACTGTTTTCACTTGAACAAGGAAAATCATACTCAAAACAAATATATAAGTGGACAGTCAGGGTGAAATAAGTAACATTCTCCTTTTAATGTTATATTTAAAAAAAATATTAAAGGTCTTAAGTATGTCAGTGTTTTAGTTAGTCTTTTGGCCAATGTTTTTTTTAAAAAGAGATAAGGAGATACCAGAACAAAATAGAAAAGCAAATAATAGAGGGAGATGGCATGGGATGGAGGGATGATAAAAGACAGGGGTAGTAACGGATAATTTATTCTATTCTCTCAGCTATTCTCTTTAACTAATTCTGAAGTCTGCATCTTTATTTTCTATTTGAATGTTAACTTTACGACTAGCTGATTGGGGTTTAGGAACGACACTAGCGTTGATTTTGATTCTCGCCACAGTTCTAGTAATAAGCAGTGTTACAACTCTACATGCAAAGTCACTGAACAGTTGACTGTTAATTCTGTAGTAAGCATAATGCAAAAAATACAACAACATATTTTGTTGTGATTGAAAAAATTACGTCCTAAATACATGCGTTGTAAATACATTGACATTAGTATTTTTAATTAATTTCTAACATTCAGAGACATTCAGAGGTGTTTCTATTAGGCCCAGAGTCAGCTAGGTCTCCACTCTCTAATTACTCAATGAACCTCAATGGTTTCCCAATCACATCTTCTCTAACAGTTAAAGATCTTGGAGTTATGGATCCCAGTCTCTCGTTCGAAGCTCACGTAAATAAATAATGTTTCTAGGACCCCCTTTCTCCACCTTAGAAACATTTCAAAGATTAGGAACATGCTCTCCACACATAATGCAGAAAAGGTAGTCCATGCATTTATTACTTCAATATTGGACTACTGTAATCCCTTACTATCTAGCTGTGCTATTAAGTGCCTAAAGTGCCTAGCGAGTTCAAAATGCAGCAGCCATAGTTCTTAATAGAGCTAGAAAATTTGATCACATCAATCATATCTTAGCTACTTTACTTTGGCTCCCAGTAAAATTTCGTATTGATTATAAACTACTTTTAATAATTCCAAATGTGCATTAGACTTTACAGTAACCTAAGACAACCCTTTTGCATGAAGGGAACTGGTAACTATGCTCACACTCCATAATGTGCAAAAGATATTTAAAGTGTAGGACAGTCGAAGCATTATGTGTGCGTGTGCGTGATGTTATTAACGTGACAGTAAAAGCTTACCATTTTTAAATGGGGGCTGATCGACTTTCCACTTATGCAAGACTTATGTCAAGAGTACATGTCAAAAATTAGAGACGAAATGAGGTGCTAAATGCCGCAATTAGGCATACAGCAGTCAAAGGCAATTTGGAAACACACTTAGAAAACAAAGATCATGATCTTTGATCATGATCAAACTTTCAAAAAGCTTCTCAACGTGACGAGAATGTGAGGTTTAGGTTCATCTATAGTGTTACAGTATCAATGTGAAATATGGATATCGAGGTCAGCATCACGTAAGAATGTATATGTCTGAAACATCTTCGTCGCCATAAATGTTGTGTTGTTACATAATTAAGCAGTCCATCCAGTTTCATTTACTTGATTTATTAGCAACCTGTGTCCACTGTCTAACTCAAGTATTTTTATTTTTATTTCCTCCATGTTGTTTATAATAGGCCTACTGTTTTCACTTGAACAAGGAAAATCATACTCAAAACAGATATATAAGTGGACAGTCAGGGTGAAATAAGTAACATTCTCCTTTTAATGTTATATTTAAAAAAAATATTAAAGGTCTTAAGTATGTCAGTGTTTTAGTTAGTCTTTTGGCCAATGTTTTTTTTTAAAAAGAGATAAGCAGATACCAGAACAAAATAGAAAAGCAAATAATAGAGGGAGATGGCATGGGATGGAGGGATGATAAAAGACAGGGGTAGTAACGGATAATTTATTCTATTCTCTCAGCTATTCTCTTTAACTAATTCTGAAGTCTGCATCTTTATTTTCTATTTGAATGTTAACTTTACGACTAGCTGATTGGGGTTTAGGAACGACACTAGCGTTGATTTTGATTCTCGCCACAGTTCTAGTAATAAGCAGTGTTACAACTCTACATGCAAAGTCACTGAACAGTTGACTGTTAATTCTGTAGTAAGCATAATGCAAAAAATACAACAACATATTTTGTTGTGATTGAAAAAATTACGTCCTAAATACATGCGTTGTAAATACATTGACATTAGTATTTTTAATTAATTTCTAACATTCAGAGACATTCAGAGGTGTTTCTATTAGGCCCAGAGTCAGCTAGGTCTCCACTCTCTAATTACTCAATGAACCTCAATGGTTTCCCAATCACATCTTCTCTAACAGTTAAAGATCTTGGAGTTATGGATCCCAGTCTCTCGTTCGAAGCTCACGTAAATAAATAATGTTTCTAGGACCCCCTTTCTCCACCTTAGAAACATTTCAAAGATTAGGAACATGCTCTCCACACATAATGCAGAAAAGGTAGTCCATGCATTTATTACTTCAATATTGGACTACTGTAATCCCTTACTATCTAGCTGTGCTATTAAGTGCCTAAAGTGCCTAGCGAGTTCAAAATGCAGCAGCCATAGTTCTTAATAGAGCTAGAAAATTTGATCACATCAATCATATCTTAGCTACTTTACTTTGGCTCCCAGTAAAATTTCGTATTGATTATAAACTACTTTTAATAATTCCAAATGTGCATTAGACTTTACAGTAACCTAAGACAACCCTTTTGCATGAAGGGAACTGGTAACTATGCTCACACTCCATAATGTGCAAAAGATATTTAAAGTGTAGGACAGTCGAAGCATTATGTGTGCGTGTGCGTGATGTTATTAACGTGACAGTAAAAGCTTACCATTTTTAAATGGGGGCTGATCGACTTTCCACTTATGCAAGACTTATGTCAAGAGTACATGTCAAAAATTAGAGACGAAATGAGGTGCTAAATGCCGCAATTAGGCATACAGCAGTCAAAGGCAATTTGGAAACACACTTAGAAAACAAAGATCATGATCTTTGATCATGATCAAACTTTCAAAAAGCTTCTCAACGTGACGAGAATGTGAGGTTTAGGTTCATCTATAGTGTTACAGTATCAATGTGAAATATGGATATCGAGGTCAGCATCACGTAAGAATGTATATGTCTGAAACATCTTCGTCGCCATAAATGTTGTGTTGTTACATAATTAAGCAGTCCATCCAGTTTCATTTACTTGATTTATTAGCAACCTGTGTCCACTGTCTAACTCAAGTATTTTTATTTTTATTTCCTCCATGTTGTTTATAATAGGCCTACTGTTTTCACTTGAACAAGGAAAATCATACTCAAAACAGATATATAAGTGGACAGTCAGGGTGAAATAAGTAACATTCTCCTTTTAATGTTATATTTAAAAAAAATATTAAAGGTCTTAAGTATGTCAGTGTTTTAGTTAGTCTTTTGGCCAATGTTTTTTTTTAAAAAGAGATAAGCAGATACCAGAACAAAATAGAAAAGCAAATAATAGAGGGAGATGGCATGGGATGGAGGGATGATAAAAGACAGGGGTAGTAACGGATAATTTATTCTATTCTCTCAGCTATTCTCTTTAACTAATTCTGAAGTCTGCATCTTTATTTTCTATTTGAATGTTAACTTTACGACTAGCTGATTGGGGTTTAGGAACGACACTAGCGTTGATTTTGATTCTCGCCACAGTTCTAGTAATAAGCAGTGTTACAACTCTACATGCAAAGTCACTGAACAGTTGACTGTTAATTCTGTAGTAAGCATAATGCAAAAAATACAACAACATATTTTGTTGTGATTGAAAAAATTACGTCCTAAATACATGCGTTGTAAATACATTGACATTAGTATTTTTAATTAATTTCTAACATTCAGAGACATTCAGAGGTGTTTCTATTAGGCCCAGAGTCAGCTAGGTCTCCACTCTCTAATTACTCAATGAACCTCAATGGTTTCCCAATCACATCTTCTCTAACAGTTAAAGATCTTGGAGTTATGGATCCCAGTCTCTCGTTCGAAGCTCACGTAAATAAATAATGTTTCTAGGACCCCCTTTCTCCACCTTAGAAACATTTCAAAGATTAGGAACATGCTCTCCACACATAATGCAGAAAAGGTAGTCCATGCATTTATTACTTCAATATTGGACTACTGTAATCCCTTACTATCTAGCTGTGCTATTAAGTGCCTAAAGTGCCTAGCGAGTTCAAAATGCAGCAGCCATAGTTCTTAATAGAGCTAGAAAATTTGATCACATCAATCATATCTTAGCTACTTTACTTTGGCTCCCAGTAAAATTTCGTATTGATTATAAACTACTTTTAATAATTCCAAATGTGCATTAGACTTTACAGTAACCTAAGACAACCCTTTTGCATGAAGGGAACTGGTAACTATGCTCACACTCCATAATGTGCAAAAGATATTTAAAGTGTAGGACAGTCGAAGCATTATGTGTGCGTGTGCGTGATGTTATTAACGTGACAGTAAAAGCTTACCATTTTTAAATGGGGGCTGATCGACTTTCCACTTATGCAAGACTTATGTCAAGAGTACATGTCAAAAATTAGAGACGAAATGAGGTGCTAAATGCCGCAATTAGGCATACAGCAGTCAAAGGCAATTTGGAAACACACTTAGAAAACAAAGATCATGATCTTTGATCATGATCAAACTTTCAAAAAGCTTATCAACGTGACGAGAATGTGAGGTTTAGGTTCATCTATAGTGTTACAGTATCAATGTGAAATATGGATATCGAGGTCAGCATCACGTAAGAATGTATATGTCTGAAACATCTTCGTCGCCATAAATGTTGTGTTGTTACATAATTAAGCAGTCCATCCAGTTTCATTTACTTGATTTATTAGCAACCTGTGTCCACTGTCTAACTCAAGTATTTTTATTTTTATTTCCTCCATGTTGTTTATAATAGGCCTACTGTTTTCACTTGAACAAGGAAAATCATACTCAAAACAGATATATAAGTGGACAGTCAGGGTGAAATAAGTAACATTCTCCTTTTAATGTTATATTTAAAAAAAATATTAAAGGTCTTAAGTATGTCAGTGTTTTAGTTAGTCTTTTGGCCAATGTTTTTTTTAAAAAGAGATAAGAAGATACCAGAACAAAATAGAAAAGCAAATAATAGAGGGAGATGGCATGGGATAGAGGGATGGAGGGATGATAAAAGACAGGGGTAGTAACGGATAATTTATTCTATTCTCTCAGCTATTCTCTTTAACTAATTCTGAAGTCTGCATCTTTATTTTCTATTTGAATGTTAACTTTACGACTAGCTGATTGGGGTTTAGGAACGACACTAGCGTTGATTTTGATTCTCGCCACAGTTCTAGTAATAAGCAGTGTTACAACTCTACATGCAAAGTCACTGAACAGTTGACTGTTAATTCTGTAGTAAGCATAATGCAAAAAATACCTAGCATAAATAAATACGCAAGAATGCAGAGCACGAATAGTCGTTGCTTACAATCACTAGACAATCACTAGCAACTACATTTGCTAATCATTTTCTCTTTAAGGTTGGTATAAATTGAAAACTATTGCAGAGGTGACGTGTGATGTCATAATGCAGCCGCATCAATTATGCAATTATGATGTAGTCAAAGAACAGATTTTTCAAATGAACAATTTCTGTGAACCATTTTTAGTCTACAGATCACAGATAACGGTTACACTTGGATTTTCAAAACTAAATTTATTATGGGTCAGTCCGGTAGTTACGACTGCAATCCAAGACGCAAGGAACCTGTTCTTTCTGACAAGTATGAAAAGGAAAAGCACGGGATATTTGGTAAATATAGGAAAAAGAAGAACGAAAAGACACGAGCCCAGATCCCTGCCAGAATATTCACGCAGCTTGTGCTATTGTTCACTTGCTGTTGTCGGAAGGGTGTTAAGAGAAGGAACACTACCTCAGTGGATGACTTCTTTAAGGGTAAGTTCTGACCACAGCCACCACTTGGATGAACTGTGTGTGTGTGTGTGTGTGTGTGTCTGAGAGAGAGAGATCTACGTAGAAGTGTTCTAAGTATCTATACAACGCTAATAAGACATTTTCTGTTACTTTTTAAACAGATACTAGACCAAAGTATTTATTGAAGAATGACTTGCCTACTGAGAGAACTGAATCAGCCATGGTAAGTAAAGTAGAACCAAGACAAATGATTTAAAGCCATACTGAGGCAAGGGATAAAAGCCACAAAAAATGGAAAAATAGCTATGGTGAAGAAGTGATGCTAATTTAATGCTTGTACTTAAGTACACTGAAATGTATTTGAATATAAATTACAAATGCATTTCAACAAATGTTGGAGAAATTAATTAAAAACACTAATGTCAATTTATTTAGATGATATTTAGGACACATACATTTAGCATATGCAATCTTTGTCAATTACAGGAAAAAAAAAATTGTTGGTGGGTTTTTTGTTTGTTTGTTTTACATTCTCCTTAATATAGAATTAACAGTCGACTGTTCGGTGACTTTGCATGCTGAGTTGTAACACTGATTATTAGTATAATTGTCGCTAGAATCAAAATCAACACTAGCTAAAATGACTGAATGCATTGGAATTTATTATTCCAATAGCACAATTTGAATGGGTCTACGGTACCTTAGTGTGTCAGGTCCTGTTATTTCTGTTGAACATTTGATATTTGGGGGCACATTTTTACATCATTAGGCCTGCAGGCTATGTGATAACGGCTATGCGATAAAAATTGTATTTGTTTCCTTTCCAGTCCAATACAAACTATAAATTCCAAATGCATCAAAATGTAATTAAAGTCATATTTCAATTCAATGTATTTAAATACTGTTCAACAATATTTCTACTTATATCTACAGGTGGAACTGAAGTCTTTCAAAAAGATAGAACCTCCAGATATGAATTTCAAGATGATGCTTCCTGAAAAGACTCCTTTGAATCAGATTTACGATCACAATGACTGGGATGAATGTATTGAGGACCCGGAAGCCATGTTTGCTAGAGTGAGAAAGTCTGCAGTGGAGCAGAGCAATCCTAACACTTGTTTTCCATAAATTCTCACAATGCTATGAACTATACATTTCAAGTAGATGTAATTAAATATTGCTTAACACTGTTTCTCTTCATAGCTGGAACTGAAACTGAATTCTTTCATAAAGATGCAATATGATTTCTGTGAACATGATATGGACCAACTGATTGAGGAGATGGAATCCACAGTTGTTAGAGTGAGAAAGTTTGCAATGCAGCAGAGCAATCCTAACACTTGTTTTCCATGAATACTAACAATGCAATTAAATATGCATTTCAAGTAGATGTAATTAAATATTGCTCAACACGGTTTTTGTGTCTGCAGGTATTAGACGCCGTACTTGCTAGGGAGGATATGGCTGCATAACCTCTGACGACAGCAATAAACAGCATTAAAAATACTCTGACATTTTTCAGTCTAATCTCTGCCTATGTTGTCTGCAACACAGTCAATTAAACCATGGATAGTAATTATATCTTTTTTTTTTTTGTCTCACAAACATTCTGAATGTAACATTTCCTAGAGCTTTTAAGATACAATCACCATACTTGGCACCCACACTATTTTTTCCCTTGATGTCCACTTACATCTATGTGGCTTAATAATCACAATTCATTTTTACACAACCAATTTCCAACCTCTATAGATATCGCTGGGAATTCAACAGACACCTGTTGCTACTGCACCTTTAAGACGGATGTAAGATAAATGAGCTCCTTTATGATTGGCTGCCCTGTATTGTGCTTCATTCAAAAGGTACTCAGAGCTGAAATGCCTGAGAAAGGCAATTTAAGTGGGTGTGCTAAACCTCTATAGGCTGACTAGGCAGAGATAGGTCAATAAAGTGTTCTTGTGACATTAGAAATACAAATTTCAATATGGGGGCATTTTTGCAGCTAACTAAAACACTGACCTAGTTAAGAATTTTAACATTTAAAATAAATAAATATATAATATATATTAAAAGGTGAATGTTACTTATTTCACTCTGAATGTAAAACAGTCCATATTGTGTTAAATGGGATTTCCATCCCATGTTTTTAAGGCTGCCTTATGTATAAATAAATAAGCAAGAATGCAGAGCATGAATAGGTCAGTCTTCCATTCTGTATCACATACCTACCTTTGATAACACCGTGGTAACTGGAAAAAAAACAACCCTTTTTACTCAGTTGTCACTACTTCCAATAGACTTCACGCTAATCTCATAGAAGTCCACCCCTTTCCGTGTCCTCCGGAAACAGCAATTCCGTTGTGTTGTGACAGGATTTGTTCCTGAAGTTGTATGCGTTTTCTAAATTTGCACCGCATTTCTAAAGTGTGTTACCACTTTGATGAATATGCTTTGTGTATTTGCAGCACGATGGGTTTTCCAGGACACCGTAATTTATGCATGTTTAATTCCATCTTTTATTCACGTACTAAGCCCAACTCTATAGGCTAATATTTATAAAACCGAGATAACCATAGAAACGTCTTCATCTGTGCTTGATACTTTCACGGAAAAACGGAACTGCTGCTTGTCAAGCTTGTTTCATCAGGTTTTATATCATCGTCATGACGTGTTTGAATTGATCCCAGACATATGCAGTCCTCATCAAAATCCATTCATGTCCTAGGCTGTGAGTAAGCTATGTTCTCTCTCTGGTCACAGTTGGCAAATAAATTGTGCATATAGATTGTGGGGAAAACACTTTAGCACGTGTTCTCCAAAGAAGTGTCTTAATATGAGCTATCTAGCTAGTTCCAATGTCAACTGTAATCATAACACTGGGTTTCTCTCTGTGCTCAGGTGTCTTATTCGCATGCCAGTAACATGTTAGCGATATTGCAGTAGTGTGAATTTTTATGTTGCCCGTGATGAAAGGTGACAGCGAATAAAAATCCAAACATTTTTTTTGTTCAGGTCTTTTTAACGGTCATAACCCACACATATTTATCTAACAAAAAAATCAGGTTCCCTAAACTATCCCACATGTCATACTGAAGAAAAAAAAAATCACTTGTTGCTAAGAGATAGTAGAAGCACAGTAATCCGCTACCTGTAAAAATAATTGAACGTTACAACTCTGGCTTTGAATACATTCTTATGGATTCTATTTACAGTGTGGTTATACAATAAAATAAGTTGTACATTAAAATAATTGTAATTATTTACAGGTGCACACGTTTGCCAGAGCGCAAGACTAATTGCGTTTTAAAGTAACAATGCTTATAGATGTATGTCTAGAGAAATTAGGGCGCAAATGTAACTTTGTAGCCAGTTATCTATGATAAAACGTAACCTGTCATATTTGGAACATTTCTCCTTACCACAGGGCGAGACAGTGAGGATTTTAGGAAAAACATTACGCTACCTGAATTTACCAAACTATACTGCGGAAGTTAAAGAATCTTAACGTTTGAAACGCATACACACACACACACACACACACACACACACACGTAAATAATATTTATTTTCAAGAGGGTGACAACGTATGAGAACTGAGAACTTGCATCAGTAATGACGAAATAATACATATTCAGAACATCTAAGAGTCAAAACTCCGTTTTAAAACAAAACAATGAGGTGCGCTGTATCGCGAATATCAGTTAAAGGACCTGTAAAAACCATATTTGATATTTTACTTAATTCTCTAATCGAGTAGATCACAGATTCGAACAGGATGGGCTGTGTTTGCTCGTGTATGAAGGTATGTATGTTTTTTCCTACACTTTGGGAACGATTTTAAATACGATAATCTGAAAAGGATTAAGATTTATTGTGCATGTCACGGAACGCTTCCACTGGTCACGTGGTATGGCCCGCCGCGTGCACTGGGAGTTCTTCGTTGACTGTCTCGTGCGTAACCTTGCCTATGTTGTTCAGCACACACCTGCATCGGTTTACTCTTGTCATGTTTGTATGTATTTAAACCCTTGTTAGTGTGTGCCTTATTGTCAGTCGTTGATCATGTTCACGGTCACAGTTTGTGTTATACGTGAGTGCCGGTGTCTGTATCGTATGTTAATAATCGTTAATAAACGTCTCCGTGGAGCGAGTCTGTACGTCCTGTTCCTTGAGCAGCGGCACTCGGGCCGTTACAGTGCGTAACTAATTAGCATTTTCCTGTAAAAAAAATAGCGCAAATGCAGATGATTAAAAAGTTTTGTTTTGTTTTTTTTTAAATCAAAATGAGATTCTTGTAAGAATACCGAGATATCGCTAAGTCGCGATAATACTGCATATACAAATCAATACGTTTCTACAATGCTTTTCTACAGAAAAAGAAGAAGGAGAAAACGAATAGAAGTTGGTGGAGACCCATAATCTCATCCTCCAAAGTGTCTGACTCCTGCGTGGCATTAGACGGTCACGCCGCGAATGTGACCACCTCCACTTCTTGCCCCTCTTCCTCTGAGGGGTCCCTGATCTTCAGTACTGCTTCTTCCTTTTCACCTGTGGACATATCCCACAATGCCTCTTCTACCCAGTCGTGCCTTCCTGGTCAAGCCTCCTCCTCCTCCTCATATGAGTCGCTCAGGACTACAGCAGTGATTGTTCCTGGTTAGAGCTCAGCAGATTTGATCATGTTGTTCAAATGCATAGTCTGTTTTTGGTTAAGGACATTTACTCCAAGTTTCTGTTCTCTATACAGAGGCTGCAGATAAAGATGTGGACTCCGTGCGCATTGAGAGGTGGGTACATTATCAAAATTCATCTTCGTGGCAGAGAAAAGTGTGGCATGGTGGTTACCCAATGGCACTGCCATTGTAACTTCCTTGGGGCATAAAACGAGAAAAAACATCATTGTCTTTTTCATTCTTCACACCTTTATCTGTCTAAGGGTTGTTATGTGAACATTTTGTGCATAACTGGCCACTGTGTATTCATCTCTCCCTTCTTTTCTGTCTCTCAGGTTTCCGGCTGTTCTGATGCAAGCAGACACTCGTGTTCAGCCGCAGAATTTATTGCGACAGCTGCTGCACGTCCTCAGGAGTAAAAGGAGGCGTCAGATTGGTCAGGGTGAGGGCCAAGGCCACACCCCCATCCATTCCGCTGTCGAACACCTCAACATTCGGCAGCTCGGGTAAAGACGAGAATACACACCGCGTTTTACTACACAGCCTATTAAGAGTAGATGATTTTACAGTTTACACAGGTGAAGCTCAGTCTTTTTCTCCTATACAAATACAAACATATTGTAATTAAATGAGCAGTAAGTCATTTAGCAGTTCTTCTTCACATTATGAAACAGCCATTATACTGACATGTAGTGGCCTGGATGTTTCAGAGCTTGTGCACTAAATCTATTTTTAACATGGATGACCTGTTAGGTTTCCCAACATTGGGAACAGCTGCTATATGAACGCCACTCTGCAGTGCCTACTGAGTATCTCCTGCTTCTGGAGACCCATCAGAGCTCAGTCATCCTGCTTGATGGATCTTTCTAGTTGCCAGATGCTCAGGTACCCGTTCAGAACCAGAGGCTTCACTTGGGTCTAAATGAACTGTTTAATCATGAGTGCTTAAGGAGGTGCTGTGATGCTCAGAGATATAAACCACTTGGTCTCCCTGTTGCTGTGTGTAGATGTTTTTCAGATCTGCAGCAGGCCCGGCTCACCACTCGCAGCACAAAGCAGAAGGTGCAGCTCCTGGGAGCCCTGCTTGAGTGTGTTTCAGCCCACTGCCCTGCATTCGAAGAGGACTATGAACAGGTCCAGCTAAATGGCCCCCTCAGCCATTCAGAACACATCAGAACCTCACGCAGTACCCTGCAGGAACTGCACACGGCCACCTTTGTTTTCTCACCGTGCTGCTGTTGAAGTCCAGGAGCAAATCCTCCTCTGATGTTCTCCTGTGCTGTCCTCCACAGGATGCTCATGAGTTCCTGATGCTCTGCTTACTGCAGCTGAAAGAGGAGGGAGAGAGACTCAGGGCCTCTTTCTTCTCTTACATCTGCCCTGTGGCAAACTTTGAGTTTCATATCAAGTCTGTGCTCACATGTACCAGGTAATTAGGTATCACTGTTGCATATCTCCTTTGTGTTAATGGACTGGTCTTAACCAGTCTTAACGTGTTTGTTTAAAGTACATTTTCTCACCGAGAGTAGGCGCTTTCTCCGGACATCTCTGTTTAAAGTATTCATGAAAGTTTCATAACATACATAACTTAAATATGAACATGTAAAATGCTCACAAGTTCAGCTTGTATTCATCACATAGCTTTCAAATCTCAGAGAGTGTGTGAGTTTGGGAAAACATAACAGACATGGACTGAGCATTCTAAATGTTTTCTGCTCTGATGCTTCACATTAGATAAGATGTTATCTACTTGTAAAACTGAGCAAATTAGCATGTGATAACTCACACACTGTATAAGGGATGCAGGAGATTATTTCTGTGCAAATGTTGTAACATTTCTGTTCTCCATTTTGTGAAAGCTGTGGAAAGCAGAGCTGCAGAGTGGATGTCTACAACCACCTCTCTGTAAATCTGAGCCCTGCTACGACCGACAGCCTACACACTTACTTTAAGGTTGGTCACCTCACACACCCTCTTTGGATAAGGCTTCATTACTGTGTTGTAAAGGAGAGAATACAGATATGACATGCTACCATTTTGATTTTATCACTCTCAATGAAAGGGTCTCTTTCTTTTTTCAGCCAACACTACTGGAGCGTTTTTGTGAGTGTGAAGCAGGCTGCGAGGCAACTGAAGAGGTGGAGTTTTTCACACTGCCACGGTGAGTCTCGTCTGACGTAGATGACCTTAAAGAATGAGTTTTAAACCAGTCCAACACACACACCCTCCTCCACTCACACACACTTCCAGTCCTTAAGTCACTTTTCCTCTTGGAACAGTATTTTCGTCCTCCACCTTAAGCGGTTTGACATGCTGGGCCAAAAGCTCTCAGACGTGATGGACGTCCCGTCCGAGCTGGATCTCTCTGCCCTTCCTGGGGTGGCTTCTCTCAGGCAGCAGTCGAGGTGAGCTCGTACCATCAACCCGTGCCCACATACTTCTCTGTCCACCCATTCCCATTTAGCTACAAAATGCCGACTGAATGGCTTTGTGGTTTGTCCTCAGTGGAGCAGCGGGAACCCAGGACAAACCGCAAGAAATGCAAAATGATAAACTGGGGGAAAACTCCAGTCCCCAGCCAGGTAGAGTTGTGCCATTTTCTTACAGTGGAGTGATAATACGGCTGTGTATAAGTATCTGCCATAATGACTAAGTTCTTTTAACCCATCAGTAGTAAATGAGAGAGGAGAAGGACAGGGAGCTAGAGGACAGCAAGTAAGCCTACCGGTGAGGAGAGAGAGAGACCAAAAAGAAGAGAGATACAGGCTGAGAGAGACACAGAGACAGAATGAGAGAGAATGAAAGAGGCCTGTTAATACAGAGATGGCGTTCGATCCGTGATGCGTTTTCAGTTAATCGTATGAAAAAAAAGATGTATTTGTTTGTTGCAGGAATGTGCACCCACTGGCACCTACAGACTCCAGGCGGTGGTTTCTCATTTAGGTGACAGCATGGACCATGGTGAGTAATCTGACATTATTTATACACGTGCAGTAGAAACTATTAAATGACTAAGGACCACCGACTACTCCGACAGGCCACTATATCAGTGACACAGCTGAGGGAGAAGGACAGAGCTGGTTGTCATTCAGTGACTTAAAAGTATCAAGAAGCACTGAGCCAGCCATCCTGAAGAGCAGGACAAAAACAGCCTACCTGATTTTCTACGTGCACAGGTAGAATCTCACCTTTCAGACTTGGGAATGTAGGTACCTCAGTCTAGGAGCACTCTAACAGAAACAAGTTTTACAAGCTTATATATGTAGGGAGTAAATTAGCCTTTACTGTGCCCTGGGACTGCAGGTCTCTTGTGCATGACAGGTGAGTGAGGCCTACTCCCAGCACCGGTTGGCAGGTGCTAACCTTCTTTCTCAGTCCTTTCACCCTTCCCTCTCTGCAAAAGAATTTAAAAAATTTTAACACATTAAAATGAGCCATTTTTTATTCTCCACAAAATAGTAAATGCCCCCTCTGGCGTTCTTGTTAAAACACTTTTTCCATATTTTTAACCCATAGATGTATAACATGAATAATACTATACTTGTCAAGTCAACATATTTAGATGAGGTGTCCTAGTGTCAGTTATTGTCTTCTAATCGCTATTGGAGATGTACAAGTCCCCTTTCTTTATCCCCAACATTGTTCATACTAAAAGATTAATTTCTTTTCCAAGTAGCACATGGCAGGGATTAAACACCTATTTACATGGACGTCACTTCCATCGCCACATATGAGAACACTACCAGGGTGCTTCACTGACGGAGGAAGAGCTTCAGTCCTTTTTGAGGAATAACCAACTTGTATTTTAATTTGCAGATGTTAGGAGTGAACCAGCATCTGTCTATAGTTCTTTTAATTGTGAGCACACATATTTAAACCCTTGTTTTGTTGTTGTTTGTCAGTGTTTGACCCCATGTATGCTGCTTTGTTGTGTTTTAAGACTGCCTGTTATGTTCTAAGTAGTGTTAATGCTTAATGTTCTTCGTGTTTGGTTTTGTCTTGTTCTGTATGATAATAAACGTCTGTGGCATCTGAACCGCAGCTCATCTTTGCATCCGGCTTCACGTCACAGGAACACCGACCGTTGAAGGTTGCCTCGAGCCAAGGGAAAGAAGAAAAAGGGGAAGAAGCAGTGTAGCTGCTTCTACCCAACCCATGCAGGAGAATCCTCCATACTTGTGGGAACACTCCCTGTCATCACATCGGGGGAGAGTATCTCTGGAGGATTTTGGGGGGGCCCTGGTGGTGGTCCAGGATCAGATGCTGCAGAGTCCTGCCTACCTTCACTGGATTACCGGGACCCGTACGATTACGACTACCAATATCCAGGGTCAGACTCTGCAGGGTCCTACTATCCCCCCACGGACTACCAGGAGGATTACAGCAGGAGTGAGGAGTATGTTGACGTCGGCCTCAGGTCAGACACCGAATCCGACCGCTCTGAGGATCCATCAGTGGAGGTGGAGGAGGCCCGCCATGAGGATCCTTCCTGTGGTTTATAGACCGGGTCAGAGGACTCTGAAAGCGACAAGCCTCCGATGTTAGTGCTTAATGTTCTTCGTGTTTGGTTTCATTTTGTTTTGTGTGTTAATAAACATCTGTCTCATGTGAACCACGGCTCGTCTTTGCATCCTGCCTTGTCTCCCACGTCACAGAACAGCAATTCATCTACACTTCTCACAGATAAAACTATCGCTAACGGCGAAGAATAAACATGTTGCAAAAAAGCAGTAAGAGCTAGTATGCAGAAACAGTGGTGTTAGCGCGAAACAGTTTCAAAAACAGGAGTCTCCTTATGAAGGAAGGAGGTCCTTATGAACCTCTGTATTTTGACAGCAAGTATTGACCATGTGCCATTAAAACCATGCCAGGTATGGTATTAATCCACAAAATAGCACATCAAATCTAATTATTTGGCTAGTACAGGGTTATGCAATATTCCCTCAACTCAGCAAAATGCAACAGCTTGAATTACTTAACTGATTAATAATAATAAAAAATCTTTCCGGACTATAAAAACATAGCTGACCCATTCGAAAGCTTAAACATCCAGTGAGTGTGTATCCTGGCATGTTAATGTAAAAGGCATCTCCGACTGGAATACATTTAAGCGGTTTCGGGCGCCATCTGGTGGCGACTTGGAGTCCTTATCACGCTCTCATTTCTTTTGTATGGCGGGACAAATGTTTTGTTATCCTACCTATCGAGCAGTCCTACCTAGATTTAATGCACTTATGTACATTAGCATTAGTCCAGGCTTCTGGTGTTTATTTTGGATGCATATATTATAATTAGGCTACTGTGGACATTTGTATTTTGTATAGCTACAGCACCTGTACTTCACACACGTGTAGTAATCGGATCTAGAAAGTTGCCAGCCCTATTAAAATATTAGGTTTATAGTATAATAGTTTCATTAAACAGACAAAGCATTAATCACAATAATTTGCATGATGATTAATCTTGAACCAAAAATCTCGCCGGGAGCTGTAGTTCTCTTTCCAGACACACACCCAATAAAACTGTGCTTGATCATTTCTTATTGATAGCCACTGACTATAGGATCAATAGAATAGTACAACCAAATAACCTTTAATGTTTTGCTTTACTGTAATACAATTTAGAATTGCGATGTTACCCTTTTAAGAAGAACTGAACACATTATGACAAGAGCAACTGGATGAAGCTTTATTGACATGCTGGTCAAGGACTCACATCCAATATGTTTAAAATACATTAATTGAGGCCAAGTGCAGCATAAAAAAATATTTTAACTTCACACAGAACCAAAACCATCAACATCAAAATATAAAAGTATAAAAATATGGGTATTGTTAAAAAAAATGTTAAAAATGGGGCCTCCCACAGAAAGGCATGGCACAGTCAGCGACTTCAATTCAAAGTTTTTTATTCAAAGTAAAAAACAAAAAAAAACAAAAAAACACTTGGGCAGGTTGGTGGCGCTCTACACGAACTTGGGCAGACACTTGGGGCTGAGCGGGATGTATGTGGACATGTCGGAGTGCTGCGCCGTCACGCAGCTCATGACGTTCGCCCGCCGCAGCTGGGAGTTGGGGCCAAGGAAGGGAAGGAAGGGTTAAACAACAAGATGAGTGACAGCAAGGAAAGTGTTAGGAAGGATTTCATAATGGCTTTAAAAAGACGAGGCGAGGGCACCTGGTGGGCTGGACTTTGGTGTCATCTTCGTCCTCCGAGTCGCTGGAGATGATGATGACGCTCATAGCTGGGCTGGGCGTGTCAGAGATGATAATGGGCTCCGTTGCGTCGCCCATGCCATGCACGGGGGAGGACACAGGTCTGGCACAGGGTCAGAGGAGCACGTCAACACTCTCAACACACACTGCACACTCGAGTGAACACACACAACCTATCACCAAAGTGTGATGGCACAGAGCCATCCAGCACTTGTTACAACAGTTGTACCCACTATGCAGACCCACACACTAGACCAGTAGGTCTCGAGTCCTGTTCTAGGGTTCCCTTGCACTGAATTAGTGTGGAGTTTTAGCGCTAATGCCAACCATTAAAAAGTGCAATAAGAAGCAGGGAGTACCTAGCCCGGCTCTCTGCTTGGCGATCTTTTGACCTCTTGAACCCGCCCTGCTGTGCCGGTTGTCCCACCTGGCTGTGCTGGGCGAGCCAGCTGCTGAAGGTGTCATTGAGGTTGGCAGCTGTGCTGGCCCCGCCCCCCGCCCCACCCCCACTGCCAAACAGGCTCTTGCTGCCATCACACCCTGTGCACTGCCGATTGCAGATCTCCATTTTCTGGAAGCAAGATTTCACACTGCAGCGAGAGAGAGAGAGAGAGAGAGAGAGAGAGAGAGAGAGAGAGAGACACGGGCGGGGGGCAAGTTACAGTACTACCATTTGGATTTGTAAATTAAGATGGTGTTCCTTAATTTTTTTTAAAAACTGTGACATGTAGATTGGAAGGCCTGGAACAACTCACTGGGCACTTTGAGGGAACTGGAGGAGGTGGCTCATGGTGACAAACGGGTGCTTCAGGGCCTTCATCGGCGTGATCCGTTTGTCAGCGTCCAGCGTGAGCATCTTGTTCAGCAGGTCGATGAACTCCCGCCGGTCTGCCTTCTCCGCCGAGACGTCTGCGCCTTCCAGACTGGTCGTATTGACCTGCGCGAGAGACCCAGGGGTGAGTCATATTAAACACCAGCAGAGGGCACCGATCCCCCTAAGACGCAGCAAGTTCTGCAGCAAGTTACTATGCATTGCTCTGCCTTTCATAGACGCCGTTCTCCAGAGCGATTCATGTGCGTTCCTCATTATAACGGCACGAACGCTCGACCTTTGAGCTAGCACCTTGCTCAACCTGCTCTACAACGTGAGCCGTGGAAGCTGTTTCTCACGTTCTCACAAAAGCCAAAATAACCTGCATCATGTCGTCAAGACAGGTGAAAATGTACTTCCGTGTCTCTTTGGACTTGATGCCATGCTCTGCCTCATGCTCTGAAGGCGTCTAGAAAAAGGAAAGAAAAAAATCAACCATTCAGCTCCACCATAAAGTTACATGACATCATTAAGTTACATCCCTTATGAAACAAACACATGGTATTTGGCATTTAAAGACTGGCAAACCTTGAGTCTCCACAGGGGGCTGCTGGAGTCAGGGCTCCTGTGGAAATAATAGTTGCTCTTGGTCCCTGCGCTCAGCAGGTACTCTGCTGGTAGGCCCTGCGTCTGGGAGATGTAACGGATCTGCAGAGACACCACACAGCAAGAGGATTACGACTTTATTTTGTGTTCATCCTTCCATTTTCAAAATGCATGTATGAAAAAAAGAAAAAGAAAAGAAAAACAGGCCATAGAAACTCTTATTATTTATATTATTCCTAAAAATAAGCTAGCCAAAGCAGTAGCTAAAAGCTCAAACCATACATTCACTCTCTTCCTTGCTAGCCATTATGGACTCCCTAACAAACTGCATAGTTAGAAGAACGGCCATTTCCATTAGCAACACTACGCCACTCTTTTCACAAACAAGATTTACGTCTTCATCACACAGTGAGAAAAGTGTGAAAAGAAAGTGAAAGAACCGACCCCAAATCAGCGAAATTCTACAGAGCTCCGTGAATCCAAGCCCAAGATGCGTGAAAAAGACTAGGCACAGCTCAAAGGCCCGTGTGCTTACCTGATCATATTCAGAGGCTCCCGGATACAGGGGGGAGCCCAGAAACAGCTCGGCGATGACACAGCCCAGCGACCACATATCCACGGCCTCGCAGAAAGGGAGACCCAGGATGATCTCAGGTGACCTAGACCAAAAACACAGATATCGCCATCATGAAATCAGTCTCGGCTGATTCCGTAGTTTGTGGTGATTCGGCGGCAATTGCTTTAACACAAACGGTGCTGAATTCATTCATGAAAATGTAAAAGGTTTAAATAGTATTTTGTTGATGAGTCCAGGTTTTTTTTCCCCCCTACACACCACTTTACATTACACACCCACTATTCTAACATGGAACTATATGCAAAAATGCACTGACACTACAATGATGTTCTGTTTTCCATTAAGTAAATACAGAGTATCAGTGCAGTTAAACACTGTTACTCAGTAAACAACACGGTTAATTAACGGTATAGCTACAATGCAACAGCAGTTTTGTACAGACACGACCAATACTAATATTACCAAAGCCTGCAACTCGGAGCATCCTAACTAATCTCAGACATTGAAGAGGGTTCATCAGGTATTTTGCTAAATAACAGCACTCACATGAATCACTAAAATTAAACCACTTATAAATCAAATATGAATCAGTCGTGCTCCAGTTAACTGTAATGCTTATCACGATTTTAATGTGTAGCAGGGTCATCGCAACTGCCAAAATGTGCAGCTCTACTCTAAAGCACACTCGAGTGCAACAAGTGCACACTTATTTCTAACACGCCTCAGCACGTGTCCCTCACCGGTAGTATCTGGTCTGCAGGTAGCTGGAGCACACGGCCTCGGAGACGTGGCTAGCCGAGCCGAAGTCGATGACTTTGACCCTGTACGGCTGCCTGACGGGGTCCACCAGCATGATGTTTTCGGGCTTGAGGTCGGTGTGGATCAGGCCCAGGCTCTTCAGCTTCATGAGCGCCGTGGCGACCTGCTGCAGCACGGGCCGGACGCACTTCAACAGAAGCGGGCTGAACATGCTGCCCTTCAGGAAGTCGTAGAGGCTCTGCCCCAGCATCTCGAACACCAGGCACATGTGCTTCTTGTGCTGGAAGCACTCATACGCACGCACGAAGTTGAACTCGTCTGCGTTCTCCCTGCTCAGCCGTCTCAGGATGCTCACCTGAGGAGGAGCAAATGAGGAAAGACAGATTTTATTTTTCTGCACTTTTTTTTTTAATACACATCCAAACAGGTATGGCTTATGCAATTGTAGCTAAGCCTTCTTTTTATAGTAAGCTTCAAGCTGTCCATGTGTTATCTGAACTAGTTCCTACTGATGCTTTGAAAATTAGAACTAGTGTGCTGATACCAAACACAAGTGTTTTTGTGCTACCCTGGCTGTATACAGATTCCACAGTGTGAGTTAGCACATCTGATACCAACAAACAGAATCGGGGCTACAGCTGATTCCATATCAAAAGCTCCAAAAAAGCAGGCAAAACTTTCCCACCTCGATCTGACCCTGTCGAACAAAGAATGGATGGTTTTTCAGTATCTTGATGGCAACCATTTCATTGGTGTCCTTCTTGGAGCATTTGGCCACCTGGCCAAAACTTCCACAACCAAGGTAGTGCAGAACCTCGTAGCTGTTGGAGGCAGAGCAGAGGATTTCATTCTGCACCAGCTGGTATTCGCAATCACTTATCGATTTGCTGCTATCTGCGGTACAACCGGAGTACGCAATGGACTGGGTGGAAGAGGTGGTTGTTCCGCTCCTGGCCACGCGCTTGGACAACGAAGGGGTGTAGAGATCCTCCAGGATCTGTACGCTGTCGCTGCTGTGTTCCCCTTCTCTCTTCCTCTTCAGGCTGCACCGCTTCTGACAGGCGTCTTCTCCCCGCTGGCTGGACGACGACGCAGCCTTGTCTGAGGCTCCAGAGGGGGAAAAGACAAGGGCAGGTAAGCCATCGGTTGAACTGAACCCTGGATCCGAGGGCCAGGGCGTCCCCGGCCGAATCCGAGGACCAGGACTCCGCAGGTAGTAATTGCTCTCGAATTTTACTTTCTTGGCGATCCCACTGGAGGAATCTGAAGGGGAAGAGAATATACCTTTAGGGAAAGATGAAAACAGGGCCACTAACCAAAGGAATGCTATGCAGATCAAGTTAGGGGCTATATTCAAAATTAAAACTAAAACAGCAGATTAAAAAACAACAGCAATAACAAAACCACGATCTATGATTTAGCTAACGCTAGCTAGCTAACGCTAACCGCTAGTTAACTTCATAACTTACCCTCAGTGTTGATTATTTTCCCACCTTTAACCTTACGGAAAGAAGGCTCAAGAAAACCGAACGGATATAATTCATGATCATCCATGTTGTTCTGTGGTTCTTAATTTAAAGAATTGAAATTATTAGCATGCTATATCGACCGGAGTGAGAAGATTTCCACCAAATATCAATTCGCTACTCTACGGACTCTTCGTTCCATGGCAACAAGGTGACATGGACAGGTGTAACGTCATAAAATGGAATTTCAAGTGCACTATTGAACCTCGCCAGTAGACAAGATAAAAGCTCACATTTATTTTACTCTTTGTCCAGACATAATCAAAACTAGTGTCTGCTTGTCTGCCTGCTGCACCTACAGGCCCAAACTGGCAGACTCATATAAATCACTTGATAGCATCGAATATTAAATACTACATTTATCAACATAACATTTCTTAGGACTAATACATGTACCTGCTTACCGATTTCAGCCGTCTACATGCATCCGTTCTCCAGAATCCCACGCTAAATATTTTGTGCTTTTCTGGTAAATTTCCACAACAATCGTGCCTGTCATTTTAAATGGCATTTTAAAACATGCTTCCAGTATAAGATAACTTCAGATTTTGTCAAAGAAAATTCAATTACATAAAAAGTGGGGTGGGTGACTATTATTTACTTCATATGTTTCCTGGGCAAGTGGCGTGATTGGCAGGTGTTTCAACAAATGGAGGAGGTTTAGATGAAAACGTAGACCCTTCACTTGTCTTATTTAGTTCTCCTTTTAACCGTTTAAAGGTCCGCGTGCTGTCAATCAGCTTCCCATTTATTTGACGCTGTTTGGCGAAACTCATGCAGCCATAAGAATGATTTGAACGCCAATACTTTTGGACATCATGGAAAGGAAGAGGCTTATTTGAGCTGAAGTTTATGTGGAGTTGTTTGGGAGCTTCTAGCATGGACTAGCTACAATGTATAAAGTATACTATTTCTTTACAGTATTATGGTATAGATTCTGTGGATTCCATATATACATTAAATGTAAAATGTTGCCCAGTTATGTCAAAAATAGCAAACAAAAACCACAGGCTCCAAGTTACTGAAAGAGAAGTATTAAATGAGGTCCTGGTAGAGCATACGTGCAGGTTTGTCAGACATGTTCATGAGGAGTTTAACTGAAGCAAAATCCTCATCACACACCCAAGGAGTCAAAGCCTGCAAAATCCCCAAATAGCAAGACTGCATCCAGGTAGCACTTGCTGATGGAAAGCAAAAAATAGTGCTGTATCCTGCTCTGTGCCTCATCCACTGTACCAGTCTCTTAGTATTGGACTTAGTGTGGTTAATCAATCTTTGACTGTGCTGATTACATTTATGTCATTTAGCTGACACTTTTATTCAAAGCGACAATTATGACTGAGTACGATTTGAGCAATTGAGGGTTAAGGGTTTTGCGCGGGGGCCCAACAGTGGCAACGTGGCAGTGAACCAGCAATCTTCCGAGAACAAGTCAAGTACCTTAACCGTTGAACTACCACTGCCTGTGTTTATATATTGTACTATTTAAAGATTTTGCAGTTACTTGGATTTTGTCAATATAGCAACATGCCCTCAGTCCAGCAGAACAGGAAATCTGAAACCTGATAAATTACCTGTTTCAATTTTTGTTTTCTATTTTAAACACACACAATCCCAAAAAGATTTCTCTGTAGTAATACAGTTCACTACTATAGTTATAGAATTAGCTCCAATTACCCCACAATATCCCTTTAAATTAAGCCAAAATTCAAAGTCTGAGGTGAAGATCCTATAAAGGTTACATAAGAGCTTGATGTTACATGTGTTTTGAACAAATACTGCCACTAAGTGCCAAAGAACTATTTTTTATAGTTACACCTCCCATGGAATTCAAAATACAACAATCAACTTGTTAAACACATTAATCACACATTGCATTTGAGATACATTTAATACAGTTTGTTAGTCTGTTTGTAAAAAACACTATTTTTTTTAAAAAATGAAGGCATTAAAACAAACAATAAGCCCAGAAACTACAATAATCAAGTTCAATAATCGAGCTGATGTTCAATGTCCGAATCCCTCATGTCTCTCCGTGTTCCTCTTCCTCTCACAGGTAAGGATACAGGCTTTCCTCTGGCCGAGCGAGTAGGCCACGGGCCAATGGTAGGGCTGGTCAGGGAGCTGGTGACGAAGGGAGCTGCTTCCTGATCTATCGTGGGATGACATCACAGACTGCTGGACCTGTAGGAGGAGCCAAAAAAAAAAAAGGGCACCAAGATATCGATAGGTATGTCAATATTCCCAGGCCCCAGCTAAACTACTGCCCAACATTGGAAACCTATTATAGCGTGTAATTATTATGAACCTATTATAGCGTCTAGATTCCACTATTACTGCCTCGTAGTAGCAGGGCTCTGCTGTACTATAAATGTGTTTCTGTCTTCTACTAAAAGTCTCTTTTGGCAGTGTAATTTATTTTGGTCAAATGGCTGCATGACCGTTTTCAAAACAAATTTATAGAGGTGTTGGTGAGGTGATCCTTCCTGAGTTCCCCGGCCAGCAGAGCATGAATGACCTGAGTGGGCGAGCAGCTCTGCACCATGGCACCGAGCGCAAGGTCCTTGTCCTCCCTGATGAAGAGGTTGCTTTCGCCCGCCTTGTGCGGCAGCATGCAGGCAACCAACTCCGCCTTGGCGTCCATGGCCCTCCACAGGTCGGTGGACATGTGCGCCAGTGTTGTCATGGAAGCACGCGACACCATGGAGCTCAGATTCTTCAACTGAGACAGTGGACATGGGGCTCAGGTGTTCAGGCACTCCATGGGGATGTGCCTGTTTAAACACGCCGATCGGACTCATCCGATATGTGGCAGATTTACTTGGTGTGTCAGAGAAGGAAAAGCATCAGTTTGTACTACCTACCATGTTTAAGGACAAGATATTCCTCGCTAGAACATTCCAAATTGACTCTTCATCAGGTTAGAACCATTTTGGTCACAAAACAGAGCAATTCCAGCTCGGACAGCAAAATGCGAAGATCCTTTTTGGGCCATTGTTTATATGATTTGATTAGAGAATCTTTTGTCCCTGAGAGGGCCCCTCTGGACCACAGTCAGGCACACATCGTGGAGCTTGGGAAGCAGGATGTCGGTGTGGTTCTGGGCCAGAGACTGCACCAGAGTCAAGCTCCCCTTCTTCTTCTCCCTAAAACAGCGTTAGAACACGGTGTACATACCTGGTGTTATGATATCGGTAATGCTAAACAGGTTTCATTAATAAAATCAACTTTTAAAAACACAGAAACAAATGTATTCGCTGTCAGGGTGACCCTCACTAATTTTTATATTTATTTTTCCAAAGCATGCCATTTGTGTATTTTTAGGTATGCTCTGTAATTATAGCTCTTTGCCACCTGCCTGAAGTGGGGCCGCTCTTCTCTGACAGCAGCCTGTGGGCCGCGGATCCTTCACTCTCTCTGGGGCTCATCCAGTGGTGGGAAATGGCTCACAGAGGAAGCATCTGCCTCAGAGTGGGAGCTACTCTGGCTTTTCCTCAGGGGATCAAATCAAAAATCAAAATCAAAAGTTATTTATATAGCGCTTTTTAGAACAGATGTCACAAAGCACCTTTACAAATGTCCAAGTCCAAGCCACCAGTGAGCAAGCCAAGGCTGACATTGGCAAGAAAAAACCCCACTAGAGCATGAGGAAGAAACCTTGAGAGGAACTAAAACTAAACGGTGGGCCCATCCTCCTCTGGCCGACAACAGTCACCACAATAATAACAATTACCGAGAAAAATATAATTCTAAAATGAAAAAACAAGTAAAGTGTCTTGGTACAGGTAAAGAACCTGCACCTTTCGATCTAAGCAGACATGGTGGTTTATAATGAACTAAGAGTTCTCTAAGGAACTGTGGGGCAAGACCATTCAATGCTTTGTAGGTAATTAGAAGTATTTTATAATCAATATGAAATTTTATTGGGAGCCAATGTAAAGTATCTTAGATAGCCGTGATGGATTCAGATTTTGTCGTTCTAGTGAGCACTCTGCCTGCTGCATTTTGAACTAGCTGGAGCTTGTTTAACCACTTAGTAGTACAGCCTAATAGTAGGGCATTACAATAGTCCAATCTTGAAGTAATAAATGCATGGACTATCTTTTCTGCATCATGTGAGGAGAGCATGTTTCTAATCTTAGAAATGTTCCTAAGGTGGAGAAAGGCCTTCCTAGAAATATTATTTACATGAGCTTCGAACGAGAGACTAGGATCCATGATACCTCCAAGATCTTTATCTGTTAGGGAAGATGTGACTGTGATTTCACTGAGGTTCATTGAGTAATTAGAGGATCTAGCTGTCTCTGTGTCTAATAGAAGCACCTCTGTTTTGTCAGGATTAAGTGAGAGAAAGTTTCTCAACATCCTTTATGCATTCGGTTCTGATTCAGATATGCGCTTAGCTGCTGAACTACAGCTTTTTCTAGGATCTTGGAAATAAATGGTAGGTTTGAGATCGGTCTGTAGTTTGACAGCTGACATGGGTTGAGGTTAGATTTTTTGAGAAGTGGTCTGATTACTTCAAATTTGAATGATTTAGTAACGTAGCCAATATTTAAGGATTAGTTTATTAAATTTAGTAAAGGTTCAATTACTTCAGGTAGAATTTCTTTAAGAAAGTGTGTGGGCAGTGAATCTAGTAAACACTGGAGGACTTTGAGCATGACATCAGATATGCAATTTCTGGCTCTTGGATAGGTGTAAAGGATTCAAAAGTCATTTTTGGCTTGGTTGTTCTTGGTTGTACCTAAGTAGTTGCCCGATGTCATATTAATGCTCTTAACGTTATCTCTAATGTGCTTTATTTTCTCATTGTAGAAATTCATGAACTCCTTACTACTATGGTGGTGATGTAATCTGAGCATTGGTGTCAATCTTATTCTTAGTTAGATGGGCAATTGTACTAAAAAGAAATCTAGGATTATTTTTTTCTTTTTCTATTAGGTTTGAGAGATAAGCTGTTCGAGCGGTAATAAGTGCTTTTCTAAACTTGAGAAGGTTCTCCTTCCATGCAAGCCGGAAGACTACAAGCTGTGTGGCGCCATTTACGTTCAATTTTTTATTTAAAATGTGAAAGTGTTTTGATTTAAATTGCAAATGTGGTCATTATACCAAGGTACCAATTTTTTGTCCCTAATTTTTTTATTCTTAAGTGGGGCAACATCATTAAGTGTGCAGCAGAATACTGATTCTAAGCATTCAGTTATTTGATGAAGTTCTGTGGCGTTTGAGGGCATCCTAGTTACAAATAATATGTCTGGGAGACTGCCAATGTCATGTTATGGCCCCACCCCCTCCTCAAACGTCTTGGTTTGTGTGTGTTCATCCGTGTTGCCATGTCCTCTCGTGTTGTCCACCTGTTCTGCATTATGTGTAATCGTCTTTAATGTATATACATCTCCTGTGTCGTAGTGTGTTTGTTGATGTTTAAGGTGTACAGAGCATGTGGGTTGTTTTATGTATCATTCGTGTGTGTAATAAACGTCTGGTTAATCGTGCCTCTTCCCCGCATCCTGTTTACCTCGAGACGTTACAGAAACACCAACCGAAGAAGGATGCCTGGGAAGGGTAGGAAGAAGGGGAGGAAGGGGAGTAGACACACTTCCCCAGCTCGTGCATGCAATTCCCCCGTGTTCTTGGCTACCCTGCTGACTCCCACAATACGGGAATGTGGTCCTGGGACGGAAGTGGAGGAGTCACAAGGGACTGCGTCCGACTACCATGACTGGTATAATGATTTCCAGTCCTCGGAGTTGTGTGCAGCAGAATACTGATTCTAAGCATTCAGTTATTTGACCAAGTTCTGTAGGGTCTGAGGGCATCCTAGTCGCAAATGATATGTCTGGTAGATTGCCAATAAAACCAGGTGCAGTGGCTGATGTGATTGTGCGTACATAGTTCAAATGAAATTAAGGAATGGTCTGAGATGGAGTAGTATAACTACATCTACACCATACCTCAGTACTAAGTCAGGCATATGTCCACCAGAGTGTATGGGTTCTGTTATACATTGGGTAAAACGAACTGATTCTAATATAGAACTAAAGGCCCATCAGAGGGTCTTGGCCACTATCAAAGTGAATATTGTTGAAATCACCAACAAAAGTGTAAAGGGAAATCTGCAAATTCCTTAATAAATTCTGAGTAGCGTCCTGGTGGCCTGTAGATGCCAATTACTGGAAGAGGCTGGGTGGGCTTTTTATCACTGGCTACATGATTTATGCTAGTAAAAATCATTTCAAAGGCTTTCTGGTTTATGCTTAATGTATCAATAGAAATAACTGCAATGTCACCTCCACGGCTAGTTAGACGAGGGTGGTGTACATAGCTGTAGCCAGAAGGACACGCTGCATTTAAAGCTATGTACTCGTTTGGCTTGATCCAGGTTTCTGTTAGGAAAAGTACATTACATCTATGATCTGTTAGTATTTCAGTTATCATGAGCATTTTAGACGCTGATGATCTAACATTTAGTAAACCCAGCTTTAGATAAAAGGAGTTTTCTGTGAATCAGTTACTTTAATACTAATTATGTTATTAAGCGCATACTACAGCATCGGACATCGCCTTCGCTAATTGACACACCTCTTCAATATTATTTTCAGTAATCTCTGACTGACGAAGGCGTATATCGTTAGCTCCTACGTGAATAACTATCTTAGAAAACCCATGCTTGCCTAAAACCTTAACACTACCTGCAACATCCGGCGCCCTGGCACCTGCTATACAGCTAACTGTTGCTGCTGGTCTCCCTAAAGGCCTGCTAATTTCACGTGTCGCAAAATAAAGTCCCCTATAACCAGAGCACTTCTAGCGCTTGAGTCTTCTCCGTCAGACTAGCAATTCAACTACACTTCTCACAGATAAAACAATCGCTAAAGACGAAGAATAAACATGTTGCAAAAAGCAAAATGTTAACGTTACTTACGTTTCTGGTAGTTCCTTAGATGTAGTTTGTGATGATAAAGTAGTTTTCGATGGAAGTTGCCACCATACCTGGTATGGTATTAATCCACAAAATAGCACATCAAATCTAATTATTTGGCCAGTACAGGGTTATGCAATATTCCCTCACCTCAGAAAAATGCAACAGCTTGAATTCCTTAACTGATTAATAGTTTAAAAAAAAATCTTTCCTAACTATAAAAATATAGCTTACCCATTAGAAAGATTAAACATCCAGTGTGTGTACCCTGGCAGTTTAATGTAAAAGGCAGCTCCGACTGGAATACGTTTAAGCGGTCTCGGGCGCCATCTGGTGGCGACTTGGAGTCCTTATCACGCTCTCATTTCTTTTATATGGTGGGACAAGTGTTTTGTTATCCTACCTATCGAGCAGTCCTACCTAGATTTAATGCACTTATGTACATTAGTATTCGTCCAGGCTTCTGGTGTTTATTTTGGATGTATATATTATAATTAGGCTACTGTGGACATTTTCTATTTTGTAAAGCTACAGCACCTGTACTTCACACACGTGTAATAATCAGATCTAGAACGTTGCCAGCCCTATTAAAATATTAGGTTTATAGTATAATAGTTTAATTAAACAGACAAAGCGTTAATCACAATAATTTGCATGATGATTAATCTTGAACCAAAAATCTCACCGGGAGCTGTAGTTCTCTTTACAGACACACACCCAATAAAACTATGCTTTATCATTTCTTGTTGATAGCCACTGACTATAGGATCAATAGAATAGTACAACCAAATAATCTTTAATGTTTTGCTTTACTGTAATACAATTTAGAATTGCGATGTTACCCTTTTAAGAAGAACTGAACACACTGTGATAAGAGCAACTGGATGTAGCTTTATTGACATGCTGGTCAAGGACTCACATCTAATATGTTTAAAATACATTAATTGAGGCCAAATGCAGCATAAAAACTTTTTTAATTTATACAGAACCAAAACAATCAACATTAAAATATATAAAATATATAATGAATAAAAATATGTGTATTGTTAAAAAAAAATTGAAAAAAAAAAAAAAAACTAATCCTAACCCTAAACCAGTAGCACAGACGTGTGTCCCAATTTGTCTGGGACAGCAAGAGAGAGAGAGAGATAGATAGATAGATAGATAGATAGATAGATAGATAGATAGATAGATAGATAGATAGATAGATAGATAGATAGATAGATAGATAGATAGATAGATAGATAGATAGATAGATAGATAGAGAGAGAGAGAGAGAGAGAGAGAGAGAGAGAGAGAGAGAGAGCTACTTGAAAAGAAATGTGAGCTATGTCCTATTTTCTTTTCTTTACTGCAACACTGTCATGGGACCCAATGTTAATGCCTTTCTTTTGTTCCACTTTCCCACTGTTCACTTTACTATGTTATGAGATGCTATGAAAGGAAAAATAAAACATGCCACAACTACTGTACGCATAATAAAGCACAAATAGAACATGAAAGTCCAAGCTATTGTGATCTTTGATCTTTGGCGTCCAAGAGCTCGTCTGCGACTGCCTCTTGCCGTAGTTGTGACAAGTCACCACAAGAGGTCTCTGTTAAAGCAAACATACAAAAAAGACAGGTCTTCTGTGACCTACGGCATTAATTCTGCTTACTCCAGATACAAAAACAAGTATACAATTTTGCAAAAGGTGCAGTCTTGTATGTGAGATTTGTTTATAGATCTGGGAAATGTCAAAGTATATGTATCCATACCCTGCCTGTTCAGACACAGAACAAATGTGTAAATATAATAGATAAATGCATTTATTATAATAATTTTAACAGAATTCAATACATATATTTTGCATAATTGATGAGAGAAACATTATCAAATAAAACCAAGACAAACAGCTGGAAAAGAATCGCGAGGATCCCTTTTTTAAGTGCACACTGTTCAAGTTCAAGTTTGGTTTATTCGTCACATACATAGTCATACACAGTATAACTGTTTGCACAGACAGCAGTGCAAGCCACTGCTAACCAGACTGGATCTGCTTCTCCAGAAAGTTGGTTATTTCAGTGATCAGTAACATATAATTTTCTAATTTAAGGCATATGTTTTGAACAGTTTGCATACTTTTAGGGCACGCACACTGGCTTTGAAAATTACGTGAACTGACTTTGATGTGGTATGAATGAACAAACAGAAATAAAATGGATCATTAACAATGCATTGGTCAAGGAATGTGCAGTCATGCAACCCGCAGTCCCTCGCTCGCCCTTGGCCAAAACTAGTCGAGGAATAGCAAACCCATTCCTGGTTCGGTAGGCTTGGACAAAACTCCAGTTGTTTCTGCACAGTCCGAGTTCGCTACGTCTCAGCGCCACCGAACCAGAGACAGTAAATCCCCTGGCACTGCAGGTACACGGGCATCTCGTTGTTCACGGAAAAAGCAGGATGTGGTTACTTTACAAGTTTTATCACACTAGGTTCTTGTCCGTTATCACACTTTGGGCCCTTAACACTTTTCAGTGCATTCCACATCTGAGAGTGGTGTTGGGGAGGGGTGGATTGTAATTTACAGCTTTTATCTGAAAACCATTTCCTTTTTTCCCACCTACACTTCTTTCTTAAAGCCGTGTTTTACGGTACTTCACTCCTTTAGTTCACAGTCGTAATTGTAAGCGATACATCTAAAAACTTTTGTCAGGACCTCTGAACGAACATGGACATGGCTCATCCGTTTTGAACAGGTAAGCAATTCAGTAATGCTTAACTAATTCATGCTATACTTTATATTAGTATAAGTTACTAAAAAGGCTGACGTGTATCTAGCTATTTATTTATTTAGCTAATGGTTGAAATACTTTATCATGCGTTATATGATTTAACTCGGTAGAGCTTAGCGTCATAATTAATTTTTAGGTCTAGATAAAACATACATCTTAACAAACGATAATTACATATTATGTACATTATGTACGTATCTATTCTTTTTGCGAGCTAGGAAAGGATATTATCTTTATTCTGATTATTTTTGATCAATATCAAATATGACCATTGTGTTTTAGAGTACGTGAAACATTTTGATTGACTGAAACTCGATGGCTATTCTTATTCTCATGGCTAGCTATACAGAAAAACTTGAACTTCGAAGTAGGTAATTCTATTTACTTAAATGAATCATTAAATGATGTGACATCTATTTGTTCTGGTAAAGAAGATACCATCATGATGATCTTTTTATGCTCACGGTTTATAATTCTATTTTATGTATCTCCGTAGGTTCACACAATCACGAGTTCCTTGTTCCTGATAACATTGTATGGTGTTATACATGTTGGCAACCTCTGTATGATGAGCTGATGAACAAAATAAACCCGAGTTACAATTTTTTTCAGTTTTAAAGGCCACTAAAGTCTTTTGCAGCTCCTCTTCATAAAAGATCTCATCTATATTTTCCCCATCAAAATCCCGTAATTTGTATACAGGAGGGTCTCTCCTTAGACATTCAGAAACGGTAAAATATTCATCCATAAAGTGATTCATCCTGCTCGTACCCTTTCTCAAAATGTCTTTTTAATCGTGACATTCTGATGGTATCACCGACTCTAAACTTCAATCTTAGTTTTTCCACCTTTTTCGGTTGAAACAACCCATACAAGGTTTTAAACACTGTGAAGGAATTTCCTTCGTTCACTTCAACGGGTTTCATTTGAATGCTTCTGTGAAAGCTGTTGTTATAAGCATGAACCAAGTCTTGTACCACATCGATGTATTTTCTCGTATTGATGGCTGTGAAGTATCTCCACATTCTGGTTTTCAACATCCTGTTGAACCGTTCACACACTGATGCTTTTTGTCCCGTCCCAGTAGCAAATTGATTGACGTTGTTTTTTTCATTAATGTTTTGAAACTTTTATTAAAAAATTCTTTCCCTTCATCAGTCTGAAGTTTTTTAGGAACTCTGCCTTCTTTTAGAATTGAAACAAAGGCTTTGGTAACCTCAGCACCTGTCTTGTTTTTCATCATGCATACCCAAGCATACTTGGAAAGTATATCTATACACGTTAGCATAAATTTCATGGTCCCATTATGTTGGTCTTGTCCACCAAATCGGCCTGCCATTGTTCATCTGTGTTTTTTTACAATGACTCTGTTTCTTTTAAATTTCACAGAGATTGGTTTATGTAGCATGTATGCATCCTGAGCTGCTAACCAGTTTTTGATTTCCTTATCATCAACCCGTTTACCGATTTCATCCACCACGGACCTTTGCAGACTCTTGACCCCTCCATAGGATCCTGGGTTTGAAGGAGTGTAGTAAATATTTTTCAGCAGACGTTCAGTCATGGCGAAATGATTGAAACACAATGAAAAGAGTGCTAGATTGGATTATGGTTTTATTAGCATCTTTTCAGCAAAAGAGGTTATGTTTATGTTACATTCAATTAAAAATGAAAGCATGCAATCAAAGGTTTTATATACATCAACCTTTTCATCGTTACTTAGTTTCAAAACACATACATCTATTACATATGTGAATATATATATAATATATGCCCGTTTTTACATTCATCGGGTTTTCAAACATATGTGAAATAACATGACATATATATATATATATATATATATATACATATACATATGTGTAAAGGATAACATGTATTATTGGCTGGGTGGACTACATTATGCTAGTAAAAATAATTTCAAAGGACTCGAAAATCATAACCAGCTTTCTGGTTTTCCTTAGTCACTTAATGGTTTCTACTGCACATGTATGAATAATATCAGATTACTCTCCATGGTCAAGGCTGTCACCTAAATGAGAAACCACAGCCAGGAGTCTGTGGGTGCCGGTGGGTGCACATTCCTGCAACCAACAACTACATCTGTTTTTTTCATACGATTAACTGAAAATGCATCATGGATCGTTGAAACCCCATCTCTGTATTAACAGGCCTCTTTCATTGTCTCTCATTCTGTCTCTGTGTCTCTCTCAGCCTGTATCTCTCTTCTTTTTGGTCTCTCTCTCTCCTCACCGGTGGGCTTACGTGCTGTCCTCTAGCTCCCTGTCCTTCTCCTCTCTCATTTACTACTGATGGGTTAAAAGAACTTAGTCATTATGGCAGATACTTATACACAGCTGTATTATCACTCCACTGAAAGAAAATGGCACAACTCTACCTGGCTGGGGACTGGAGTTTTCCCCCAGTTTATCGTTTTGCTTTTCTTTTCATTCAGTCAGCATTTTGTAGCTAAAGGGGAATGGGTGGACAGAGAAGTATGTGGGCACGGGTTGATGGTACGAGCTCACCTCGACTGCTGCCTGAGAGAAGCCACCCCAGGAAGGGCAGAGAGATCCAGCTCGGACGGGACGTCCATCACGTCTGAGAGCTTTTGGCCCAGCATGTCAAACCGCTTAATGTGGAGGATGAGAATACTGTTCCAAGAGGAAAAGTGACTTAAGGACTGGAAGTGTGTGTGAGTGGAGGAGGGTGTGTGTGTTGGACTGGTTTAAAACTCATTCTTTAAGGTCATCTACGTCAGCCGAGACTCACCGTGGCAGTGTGAAAAACTTCACCTCTTCAGTTGCCTTGCAGCCTACTTCACACTCACAAAAACGCTCCAGTAGTGTTGGCTGAAAAAAGAAAGAGACCCTTTCATTGAGAGTGATAAAATCAAAATGGCAGCATGTCATAACTGTATTCTCTCCTTTACAACACAGTAATGAAGCGTTATCCAAAGAGGGTGTGTGACGTGACAGACCTTAAAGTAAGTGTGTAGACTGTCGGTCATAGTAGGGCTCAGATTAACAGAGAGGTAGTTGTAGACATCCACTCTGCAGCTCTGCTGTCCACAGCTTTCACAAAATGGAGAACAGAAATATTAAAACATTTGCACAGAAATAACTTGCTGCATCCCTTATACAGTGTGTGAGTTATCACATGCTAATATGCTTGTGTATGTTTTACTAGTAGATAACAGCTTATCTAATGTGGAGCATCAAAACAGTAAACATGTACACTAATGCAAAGCCAGCAGAGCACGTAGAATGCTCAGTCCATGTCAGTTATGTTTTCCCAAACTCACACACTCTGGGATTTGAAAGTTATGTGATGAATAGAAGCTGAACTGGTGAGCATTTTAAATGTTCACATTTAAGTTATGTATGTTATGAAACTTTCATGAACACTTTAAACAGATGTCCGGAGAAAGCGCCTGCTCTCGGTGAGAAAATGTACACTTTAAACAAACACGTTAAGACTGGTTAAGACCAGTCCATTAACACAAATGAGATATGGAACAGTGATACATAATTACCTGGTGCATATGAGCACAGACTTGATATGAAACTCAAAAGTTTTCCACAGGGCAGATGTAAGAGAAGAAAGAGGCCCCAAGCCTCTCTTCCTCCTCTTTCAGCTGCAGTAACTCAGGAACTCATGGGCATCCTTTGGAGGACAGCACAGGAGAACATCAGAGGGGGCGTTGCTCCTGGACTTCAACAGCAGTGAAAAAACAAAGGTGCCTGTGTTCAGTTCCTGCAGGGTACTGCGTGGGGTTCTGAGGTGTTCTGAATGGCTGAGGGGGCCGTTTAACTGAACCTGATCATAGTCTTCTTCAAATGCAGGGCAGCGGGCTGAAACACACTCAAGCAGGGCTCCCAGGAGCTGAACCTTCTGCTTTGTGCTCCGACTGGTGAGGCGGGCCTGCTGCAGATCTGCAAAACATCTACAGCCAGCAACAGGGAGACCAAGTGGTTTATATCTCTGAGCTTCACAGCACCTCCTTAAGCACTCATGATTAAACTGTTCATTTAGACCCATGTGAAGCCTCTGGTTCTGAACGGACATGTCTGCTGGTGTGTGTAGACATGCCTGGAAGAGCAGGATGTTCAAATATATGGCACAGAAATCCAACCGGAGGGAAGAATGTGGTTGGACCAAATCCATATAAGAGTCTGAAAGTGTGTGAGTAAAGCGCACTCTTGCGGCAATGAAAGTGTGTAAGGCTCACTCTAGCAATGATGAAAGTGTGTAAAGTGCACTCTAGTGACGATGGTGCGCATAGCTTTAGCAGGCCCGTCCAGAGCGCTCTGTATTTGTCCATGACGTCTGCAGTGTGGATCAGTGCTCAAGGAGCAGCTCATATCACATCTAACCTCAGCAGAAAACACCAGACTCCACATGCTGATTGCCTTGCGAAAGCACAGACTGCCTGCATGATCCCAGCAATGTTCCTCTTTAGGACTTTGGGAGCAAGTCCCTCCTTTCACACAGTAAGTCCAGTGCTCCCAAATTATATAATCATTTCTGCATTAACCTTTGAGTTTTAATTGGGTTTTTCAGCAAAACATATTTACTGAGCTTTTGCTGAAATTTAGGATATTCTATTAGTCATATAATGCTAATGTTCTTGTTGCTGTCCTGGTTGCCGTGCTGGTTGCCATGCTGGTTGCTATTCTTCTTGCTGTTCCTGTTGCCGTGCTGGTTGCCGTTGTTGTTGCTGTCCTGGTTGGAGTGCTGGTTGCCGTGCTGGTACCATAGAAACAATCCACCAGCCATGAGGATCAAGCCATACGTCTACATTTTCTCTTTCATGAGCATCATTTCTTTCTCTGTTTATAAACAGTATAATTACAGGAGGTAAAAGCAGATACAGTACTCCATTTACATGTACACCAGGTTTGCAGGAGCAATGAAATTCCATTTCAAAGATGCTCTGGAGGATGTAGAAACTATGAAGATGAGAAAAGCGTTGGCAGCCGTTGAGAGGAGGCTGAATAGTTTCTGTGGTACATGAGGTTACTTCACTCAATTCACTCAGTTCAACTTCAGATGAAGAAAAATTGTGAGAAAAAGTTGATGTCCAGCTGCCCAAAAGCCCTGCATCCCGTCTTTAACTTGTGTGATCGCTTTAGAGGTGTCAGCAGTCCAAACAGAGTCTGATTCCAAAGGCGAATCCCTCGGAATGCTTCAATTATGGTTATGGTATGTATCATGAGGAGGACATTGGGTATCCACAGGTTCCTCTTGGAAATATTTCCAACCACATCAGCAAGTTTCAGTATAAGTAACTTATGTTAAGAGACTTATTGTTAATTTCATATTGATGTGTAAAATTTCTTTTTGTTTTCAGTACCTATGAAAGATTTTGTCTGTTTTCTTGCTTTTTTTTTACCAAGTTTATTTTTCTGTATGTGATGTTGTTATTAATTCCATTCTTTTCTAGGCTTATTTACATTTCCATTCACGATATTTAGCAGATGTTTTTATCCAGAGTGACTTACAAAAGTGCTTTATCATTTACTCAAGGAATGAATACATCCTAGCCAGTGCAGTAAGTTAGAGTCCAAGATACCATTGAACTAGAATACTGTTGAAATACAGGGATCAGTGCTGATGCCTAGAAGTGCAAAATACTCTATAACAGATATCGATAAGATCGGAAAACAATACTCTATAATAAGTACCAAAGGTTCAGTTACTCAACATAGGTGTAGGATCAGTGCTCATTTAAATATTCCACAAATAGATGGGTCTTCAGTCTGCGTTTGAAGACCATAAGGGACTCTGCTGTCCAGACAGTAAGCAGACATTTGTTCCACCATCTAGGATCCAAGATAGAGAATACGCTCGATACTTGTCTTCCATGAGACTTCAAGCATGGTGTTTCAAGCCAAGCCATACTTGAGGTTTGACGTACTCAAGGTACAGATCGGGCTTTTACCATTGACATCAAATATTGAGGGACATTTTTGGCTTTGTAGGCAAACATTCAGGTTTTAATCTGATGTGTGCAGCTATTGGAAGCCAATAAAGGGAGACCAGTCGAGACCAGTCTTGCTGATGTGTTTTGGACAAATTGTAGAGGTCTGACGTCTCGGAGGAAGACCAGCAAGTAGCGAGTTGCATTAGTCTAGCCTTGAGATTACAAGAGACTGCACAAGCACCTGGGTAGCTTCCTGTGAGAGAACGGGCCGAATCCTTCGTATGTTACAAAGGAGAAATCTGCAAGACCGTGTTAGATTAGAGAAGAATGTCAAAGGCTGCTGAAAGGACTAGAAGAATCAAAACACATGACAGTTTGGCAGCTTTAGCAGCAAGTTTTTGCGTCACATGCTATGAGGGCCGTTTCTCTAGAATGTGCCGGTTTGTAGCCAGACCGATTGATCACTTTATGCAAGTGCATGTACAACCAATGTTTCAGGAACTGCTTAAATATTAGGTTTCATACCTCAAATGTTAATCAAAATGAAGATTTTGAGGAAAATAAGTTTAATATGTAACTTTTCTCTGAAATATACCACCACTTTACTGGATAATATTGTTACTGACTTGTTCACAAACAGTAAATGTCATTCTTTGCAGTACAAATCTTTGTAAACTTTGCAGATAATTAATTTATAATGATTATTCTTTATGTCTTTGGTTTGGCCTCTTTTGGGGCAAATATTGTTTGAAACTGGATGTTTGACAAATCACATTATTTTTTGTTACACACAAAAGGGTCTCTATACGAAAAAAAAGTTGAAAGTCATATAAGGGTTCTTTTGAAGAAAGATGTACCCATCTACCAGTACCCATCTATCAGCTACTTACTCGGCTGCTGCTAAAAATAGGGATTTCAAATATTTTTTGAACTATTGACTTATTTTCCCAATAACCAAAATGTCAGTGCAGCATTCTAGAAATGTCACAATGCATATGACATCACAACAGCTTTGACGTCACTACAAGTATATAAAGGTGAGCGCAAGCATTTATATGTCATTTCACTTGACAGATTTCAGCAGTTATAAAGTTGGAAGACAATAGAGTGAATTAAACCTAATCGTAGGTCAACTTTCCAGAACAAGGTACGGTTGAATAAGTCAATTTTGTAATTACAGAAGGCTATTTTCCATCTAATTGTATGTGTATGTATCTGTCTGTCTGTCTAAATGTCCGCTTAGCTACTATAGCTAGAGCTTTTCTAATTTTATGATGAACGGTCTGTCTGCTGTAGTTTTATATAGTTATGGAATGCATTGACGTTCCACCTGTTTTCTCACACAAGGCTTTATGTCAAGCATAAGCGACTGCTTTTTATACTATTTAGATTTTGCTGTTTTAAAGGTACAAGACAAGTAATATAAGTGATTAAACCAAATTTCATCACCATACCCGCCCTTTCTCGTCTGCCCACAATTGGTGACGTATTTCGATGTGGTACGTCCACGCTGCAGGTGCGTATAACGTTCCTAAGTGCGGGCAGTTTGAGACGAACAGCTCTACTTAGCAGAGAAGAGTCGATCCACAGTAGCGCCCCTCTCTCTGCGTCTACCTCTGTTCACTCACTAGAGAGAATGTGCTAAATATAAACAATTTAATTTGATAATTTTGACCATTAACACTTTGTGCGCTGTGTGAGCAAAAACAATGTATGTATTCGGTGCTTTCTAACTTTCACAGCAGTTGTCGGTTATGTGTTGATTCTGTCAGATGCCCTCATGGTTATAAAATCATTTTAGCGGTGCCGAGCCACAGGTTGAATATTTGGAAGTGACTGTTGGTTAACACGTAAGTTAGTGTTAATGGGTGCGTTTCAGTCGCTGTCATACTCGTCCCGTTGTCTGAAACGGAAAAAAAAATATATGCAATAGAATTATCAAAAAAAAAAGGACTTATTGCTTGAATCAGTGAAGCGAAAACGGGTTTTATGTTATGAGCAAACATAAATGGAGAGTTCCATTTGAGAGTTCCAAAGTCTAGAGTTTAAAAGTACCTTGTTAATGGCTATAAATGAACAGTTTAAATGCGTAAAAAGAGCAGCTGACCTGTTGCTTGCCATATGGGCTAGTTAGCTCACCTTCATATGTACTGCTAACCTGACTGGTTACTTATCTTAGTTTGCCTTCTCCAACAGTCACCATTACGTGGGGTCAGATATTTGTTAGCTAATAAGTTACTTCCATATACCCACCAACGCATTCTACAGGTCAACACATTCCTGCTGCCCCCATGACTGTTTACTTAATGATGTTTAAGTTGTTTGTGACCTAATTATTAACCACTAATAAAATCAGTTTAAACCATTCATAAACTTTTTGTATTCAATGCAGTAAGATTTAGCCTTTGGAACTAATGGTTTAGGGATATGCATACCCAGCTGCTTGCCTGTTGAAATTTGCCTGTAAAGGTGTGCTGCCATTCTGATTGCTTTCTTGCCTGTTTTCTGTCCTCCATGAGTGTTGGTCTGCATACTGACAGTCTTTCTGAACTGACTGCCATTCACATGTATAACTGTCTGCCTTCTGATCCTCAAGCCTGCCTGCTTACATGTTAGATTGCTGTCTGTCCACCAAACTGTAAAAATGATTTATGCTTTTGACTTCATATCGCCTTTTCAGAACAAAGTATTCCAGGAGAGTCCTAAGAAAACTTGGACCAGGACAAATGGAGAAACAGAAGCGTCTTTTTGGCAGGAAGATGTAAGGCCTTTGCACTACAATGTTAAAAAATCTTAGAATAACAATATTAATTTTAAATGATTCTTATTTATACAGCATATTCCTTATAGAACCCAAAATCTCAAGGTGCTTTACACTGCAATGAACGAACAGTATTCAGTAATAAAACATTGATCAAATAAAACAGTTAATAGTCACAAAATATAAATGTAGAAAATGAAATTAATTGAAACAGAATTTAAATTAAACTGGCTAAACAAGCTGAACAATTAGACCAAGCTAAACAAGCCACTCTTTAATCTGTATTAAACACCAATAGAGCTTGCACTCTAAATACTTTCTGGACTATTCCAAAGTATCGGAACGATGAAACATGAAACAGATGAAACATGTTTCATCAGCCTTGTTATTTTAAAAGATTAGGAAGTAATGTTAAAGGAATTAGTCTTATTTTCCTTATAATGTGCTAAAGTAGAATAAAATAATTTTGATTGTATTGTGCAATTAACAAAATACAATATGGACCTGAGCTCTATGAGTGATTCATCCATTAAATAGAGAATAAGAATAACAATCTATAAACTTAGACACAAGCTCTCTCAAAATAATTTGATCATGGATTTTAGTTCAGGCTGTTGATGTTTGAAGAATGACAAACGAACAACATTTCCTTATATATTTTTGTTGTTTCCATAGTAAAATTCCTTCACCTCCAAAAGTGGCATGGGCTTCTTCAGTATTTAAAAAGGTGAGTTTAAAATGGCCAAATTTGTTATTCATCAGAAAATCGAATTGTTGCTAATAAGTGAGATGTCAGCACAGTTGTTATGTTATCCTGATATTTAATTTCTTTTTATTCAACCTCTTCTATGGTTCTCAAAACAAGAGCAAGTCAAAAAGCATAAGACAAGACGAGAATAAACCTGTGAGGAATGACAGCAAAATGCTCCTTGATAGAGCCAAAAAAATCATCCCAGACTTGGAGAAGCTCGATATTGCACCAATCTTGACCCATTTTGTGATGGATCTGACTCATGAGTATGCCATTTTTAAAACTTTTCTTCTTCTTTTTCTTCTTCTTCTTCTTCTTCTTCTTCTTCTTCTTCTTCTGCTTTTTCAATTTATCATTTTAATTTTTGGTATACTTTTGAATGTATGATATTTTTAGAATAAATATTAATTATAGTTCTAAAGAATGCTTTTATTCACATTCTTTTAGGCAGTGGACATCTATCCGGAAAGCAATCCCTAGTCCAGTAAGTCATACTACATTGCTTACACATCAACATATTTTAAATGGGATTCATATTAATTCTAAACCAAACAACCAAAACCATTTTGGAGCAATTTTCAATGTTCGCCTTTCTATGTTATCTCTTCTTTCTTTCACAGGAGACAAAGGTCATGATCTCTCATATGGGTTCATTCATTGCCGACATTGTCAGTGAAGTAACTGTGATGGGTCTTCTTTCATCTCTGGAAGAAATGTTAGATGTTGATCTAAGATCAGTGTTGCTTTCAAATTCCAAGAAGGAAACTGCAGATTTGCTGAATGCTTTCCGTACCAGATCTTGTGAGATAAATCATTCAGCTTCAGTCCACGTGAAGGAGGGGACAGCTCATATAGACTCTCTAAGCAGAGATGTTAGGACTGCAGTTATTGATACACATCGCAGTTGCCTGGATGACCATGAGAGAGACCAAATTGTGATGAAATTCCACTCGACTATGGAAGATACAAATTCAGAAGCAATGAGTGAGCTTCTGATAGGAGATACTGAGAGTTTGACATCGTTATCCTCAGATGTCCATGACGATGGTACATCTAGACCTATAAGTACCATTCCTATAGCTGGCTCTCCGGTTTCGGATATGCTTCAGCGCTTTGATGATGAGATGGAGGAATTTGCTGAACTGTCGCAAGACATCAATCCCCACATAAAAGGAAGGACACATTTTTTGTCCCGTCATTTAATAAATCCTGACCTTGAAGGGGTCTCATCTTGTGAGCTCTGTGGTATGGTCATGCCAATCTACCTAGAGCAGGATGACTTGAAATCATCACAGGCATCATCAGAGCTATGCACAGATAGTATGAACACCTCCTCCGACGTCATGGCAAGCCAAGTTATGGAGTTGGTTGTCCCACCCTCTGTGAAGAAGGCTCAAGAGTCCCCCAGTGTACACAATGACTGGTCTTCCCTGTTCAGCATCGATATACATAGCTCTCCATCACTACAGTCTGAGATGTCTGCTAGGTCACCATGTACTGAGCCTGTTCTGGACAATCAGAGCAAAACCATGAAAGCCCAGAAGGGGAGATTGCATTTCCTATTCCCCTTCAGTAAGGTCTCAAAGGACTTAAAGGTAAAACATTTGACTTATTTCTTATTTAGATTTTGTTACATTATTAATTTTTAAAGTAGTGCATATTTGAATTTCATTTCACACTGAATGTGTATATATCACTTTGCATAAATGACATAATTTGTTCTAAATTATATTCTGTTGCATTATTACTGGTTTGTATCTGTACTTTTAGTTATAAATTTACTTATGCTCTGATATTTTTCTACTAAATCATTGTTTTGTTTTTGTTAGAAACTCAAAAAGAAAAGCAAGGAGCACCCTAACACTGTAGCTGCTGCTGCAACTACAGGTAAGAACATATTGCTAGAAACACATATGACAATTTAGTTGTTAGACAGAATATCACAGTTATATCCATTTTTTAAAAATCAATAACTTTTTTGTCTTATGATAGGTAGTGAAGATGTTTCCCCCATCTCGTCACGTTTCACGAGGATGTTATCGTTCTTTACAAGGCAACGCTCAAATCATCAATAAAGCCTGAAACATCAATTTGCTGAAAATGTGCAAAAATGGCTGGTTTTTGATTACATTTACATTTACATTTACAGCATTTAGCAGATGCTCTTATCCAGAGCGTCTTACAAAAGTGCTTTGTCCTTTACTCATAGAATATATCCTAGTACAGTACAGTAGGTTAGAGTCCAACATACCAGTGAACTAGAATACTGTAGAATACAGGGATCAATGCTGATACCTAGAAGTACAAAACACATAAGGTCTGTCTTAAACAATGATAAGTGCAATAAACAATAAGTGATAGAGATGTAATGTGGCCATAATTATCATATTTTTACATTTGATATTGTTTTGCAATACAGCAGAAGTTCAAATTTGGTTATGCTGCTGTGTTGGTTACAGATCATCACAGACTGGTCCCAAACAACAAACAACAAATTAGGGCATAGTTCACAACATAATCTACAAATAGTTTTAACGAAAATAAAGCATCTGCAAGTCCTAAAATGTGTTTTATATTTCTGTTGAAACATGAATCATTAATTGCCAGCCCTTTTAAAGTTTCATATATTTTTTTTCCTATTTTAAACACACAGAATCCCAAAACGATTTCTCTGTAGTAATACAGTTCACTACTGTAGTTGTAGATTTAGCTCCATTTAGCCCACAGTATCCCTTTAAATGAAACAAAGATTCAAAGTCAGAAGTTAAAAATCTATAGGAGTTAAATAAGAGCTTGATGTTGGATGTGAGATGTGTTCTGAACACATACTGCCAGTAAGTGCCAAAGAACCATTTTTAAATACAGTTACACCTCCCATTGAATTCAAAATACGACAGCCATCTTGTTAAACCCAACACTCACACATTGTATTTCAGATACATTTAATAGAGTTTCTCTGCCCAGAAACTACAATAATCAACTTCAATAATCCATCTGATGTTCAATGCAGGAATCCCTCCTGTCTGTCGCTGTTCCTCTTCCTCTCACAGGTAAGGGTACCAGTTGACTTTCCTCCGGCCGAGCGAGTAGGCTGCGGGCCGGTGGTGAAGAACGGAGCCGCTTCCTGACCTATCGTAGGATGACATCACAGACTGCTGGAACTGTGGCAGGAGCCAAGGCAAAAAAAAAATGGCAACAAGATATCGATAGGCATGTCAATATTCCCAGCACCCAGGTGAACTACTGCCTACCATGGGACTGTTGGAAACCTATTAAGATAGTATTGAGATTTTTATTTTAATTTTTTTACAAATCTATAAACTAAAAACAACATTATCTACTGACATACAACAATGTACAAAACAAGACACAACATATAAGAATTTGAATTTTAAAACATGTAATACATATCGATCTTCTTTCAGCCCTACAAAAGGCTTCTTGATGAATCAGAAAAGAAGATCGACGGCCGTGGCCCGACGACGGAGGTGGTCGTAGCAGTGGTGTTGGTTCGGGCGGGCTGAGGACTCACACAGTGGCATGCCCTTGAGGTAATAAGGAGTGTTTACAGGCAAAAGAGACCGAACAATGCATTAGACATATTAATAACATAAAACATAAGGGAGTATAAAGATTCTGTGTCCTTTCAGATTGATTTGCGTACAGGGCAGAGGCATCTGCAGGCTTAAGCAAAGGATCCTAGGTAGGCTTTGGTGGACCTCAGGGTAAGATATATGACCTCTCCACCAGGCTCAAGACCATATAGAAAAACAATCTTCTTTAGGATAAGGTCAAGAGAAGCCTTCTCTTGGAATGTGTTGGAACATATTGATTAATGTATGGTTTGTATATAATAGTGCCGAATGCAAATAACAATATGTAAAAGTAGATTTGGTGAATACATTGTAACATTGGTAGTGGGATGGACAATTCTTTGTGCAAGAATGATGTTATTGGTTCATTTTTCTGCGGTTGCATTTAATATCACTATCCTTATGTATTTATATATCGCTTTTTACTGCAGATGTTGTCACAAAGCAGTTTTACAAATGTCCAAGTCCAAGCCCCCAGTGAGCAAGCCAAGGGCGACAATGGCGAGGAAGAACTCCCTAGAGCATGAGGAAGAAACCTTGAGAGCAACCAAGACCCAAAGGGGAAGCCCATCCTCCTTTGCCTGGCAACGCTCACCACAATAATATCAATTTTAAGAGAGAAATAAATAAAAAAATGAAAAAATAAGCAGTTAATGTCCAGTCCAATTTGCTAGAGGCCCTAGTCTTGACGCGATGGTTTGCATGTGTCCAAAGCCCATCCCACAAGAGAGCATCCATTAAGGGCAAGGGAGAAGCAGTTGGCTAGGGTGGAGCTGTGGTGGCCTACAGCAGGGCACATCAGGGGGTGGTGGGAAGAGCCATGGCAGCTGAGACGGGTTGAGGCTCAGTAACATCATGACATCAGGAGTAGGTGTACCTCGGCAGAAAGAGAGACTAGATTATTAGGCATGTCCAGGTACAAGGGTGTGTAAATTAGGGAACTATAATGTGCAAAGATGGGCTCCGGCAGAACTAGCTATGGCAGCACAGCTAAAAGGAAAGAGCCAGAAGGAAACACAGGCACGAGGGCACCCTGGAACATCAGCACTCCGCCGCTCTCAGTCAACACACTCGAGTGACAAAAGAGAGGTGAAGTGACAGCATCATAACATCCCAGTTTATCATAACTCTCAAAACCCATGGACCCCCAAGATGGGAAGTAGTTAATAAAATACCTGACTGTACAGATACTAAAAAGAAATCTAGGATTATTTTTGTTATTTTCTATTGGGCTCAAGAGATAAGATGTTCGAGCAGTAATAAGTGTTTTTCTATAGGTGAGTAGGCTCTCCTTCCATGCAAGCTGGAAGACTACGGGCTTAGTGCGGTGCCATTTATGTTCTATTCTTTGAGTGTTTTGTTTTAAATTGCGAATGAGATCATTATACCAAGGTACTACATTTTTGTAGCTAATTTTTTTATTCTTAAATGGAGCAACATCATTAGGTGCACAGCAGAATACTGATTCTAAGCATTCAGTAATTTGATCAAGTTCCGTTGGGTTTGAGGGAATCCTAGGCGCAAATTATTAGTCTGGGAGATTCCCAATAAATCCAGGTGCAGTGGACGATGTGATCGTGTGTCTGGTATGATAGCGAGGCGAGGTTACTATAGTGTGGCTCATGCATAGTTTAAATGAAATTAGGGAATGGCCTGAGATGGCACCTGACTGGGGTAGTATAACTACCTTCTCCATGTCTACACCGTATGGCAGTACTAAGTCAAGCGTATGTTTACATTTACATTTACAGCATTTAGCAGTACGCTGTTATCCAGAGCGACTTACAAAAGTGCTTTGTCATTTACTCATAGAATATATCCTAGTACAGTACAGTAGGTTAGAGTCCAACATACCAGTGAACTAGAATACTGTAGAATACTGGGATCAATGCTGATACCTAGAAGTACAAAACACATAAGGTCTATCTTAAACAATGATAAGTGCAATAAACAATAAGTGATAGAGTTTGTTAATCAACATCATTGTAATAAACAATACCCTACAATAAGTACTAATTTAGTCAGTCAATATGAGAGCAGGGTAAGTATGTCCACCAGAGTGTGTGGGTTCTCTTTGTACATTGAAACCAATTGATTCTAATATAGAACTAAAGGCCAAGTTCAGAGGGTGTTGGGCACTATCAAAGTGAATATTGAAATCACCAACAATAATGGCACTTTCTACTAGAGCAGATCCCTCTCAGTATCTACAGCTAGACAAAACGCACCTGCCACCTTGTGGTCAGTTGAAGTATTTGCTAGTGATTCTAGACAGGTTTTCCAAGTGGACTGAGGCGTTTCCTTGTTCTAAGGAAGATGCCCGCGCTGTGGTTAAAATCCTAGCCAAGGAGATAATACCGAGGTACGGTGCGCCTCGGGTAATAGATTCAGATCAGGGACCCTGTTTCATTTCTATGGTAACTCAGAAACTATGCACCTACCTAACTATTGACTGGAAGTTTCACATCCCTTACCATCCTCAGTCATCTGGCATTGTTGACAAAATGAATTATACATTGAAACAAAGGCCATGATGGAAAACAGGAAATAAATGGATAGATCTTGTCCTTCCTAGGTCTTCCTAAGTTCAAGACTGTTAACTCAATACACACTTTAAAACACTCAATACACAATTTAATTTTTTAATAATACTTGTTCAGGTTCCACTATTGTTCTCCAAACCATACATTATTCAATGTATGCATATTAATATTCAATACTTACACCAACCGGTTCTTGGTACCATTATGTTCAACCTGAGCTACTTGCATTTTATTTAAAAGGCGATCCTCTTCCATATCACCGGATGCCCATATTGCTTTTATTACCTCAATCTACTGCCAGCAGTGTTGTGTGAGATCAGAATGATGCCCAGTGCCACCACCAAATTGTCACTATTTGAGGTCGTTTTTGGTAGACCATTTACCACCCCATGGGTCAGAGGTAACCCAGGTGTTTCTCAGTCAGGTGACACAGCCATAGCTGATGACTGACAGACAAATCCTCTAAGACTTGGCTTGCGTTGCTTTGGTGTTACAGGAAAGGTTTGAAGCCCTTGTTTTTGTCTGTCTGGCATTCAGATTTCCTAAGCAGCCATGTTGTGGTTCCTAATTAGGAACATGTTCCAGCCTACTCCATGCAAGCTGGAGCACTGGATCCACTCTTTAAATGTGCCTTTTTAAGGTGACGGCTTATAAAAGTCATCTCTGATTATTTTTTTTGTTGTTAGCTTTTTAATCTGTCAAGTCTGTAATTTTCCAGATTTATATCCATTAAAAAAACAGATGCTCTAAAGGGAGGGGGTGGACTCCTTCAGTGGTACAGCAGAAGTTGATAACTTCAAAATCATTTACAGCAGCTTCAACCTTGTACTAACAGAACAAATACGGACACAGCATTAACTAAACTATGGCCTGAGTGATTTAAGTAATTAGTGAAACTGGCACAGCACCACCAACCGTTTATTAAAGAAAACGTGTATGACACATGATTATCTTAATTCTTTTAATTAAAATAGTCCCTTGCAAGGCATATTATTCAATTATGTTCAAAGAGGTACATAGAGCATGCTGGCAAAACTGAACCGTTGAAGATACTACAGGAAATAAGAAATTTCCATAATGTGAATGAAACATTTATTTAAATGTATTGAATGTTGCACATCTCAGAGCCTCCAGAGGTGGAAAAGACCAGGCCAGGTGAGCCATAGGTTGAATTGGACCCCGAATCCGAGGGCCAGGGTGTCCCCACCCGAATCCGAGGGCCAGGGCTCCCGCCAGACGCATGACGCTCGAATTTGATCTTCTTGAAGCAATTAACTAGAGTTAATTGAAAGCGGAAGAGGATGCCTGGAGCTGCGATGCCATACCTTTAGGGAAAGATGAAAAAAGGAACACGAATCAAATAAATGAGACTGTTTGTTCTTCGAGGCTGAATGGGATGTGCCATAATAACCTTCAATTACTATATTGGTGTCCAAGCTGAAATTCAACTTGATTACAACAGCCGCAAGCCATGCAGATCTAGTTATGGGCTTTATTCAAAATTAAAACTAAAACAGAAGTAGATTTTAAAAAACACAACCACAATTCTGTGATTTATCTAATGCCAGCTAGTTAACTTCATAACTTATTCTCTGTTGATTTTCCCACCCTTAATCTTGCAGAAAGAAGGCTCAAGAAAATCAAGCGGATGTAAATCACAATCATCCATGTTGTTTTGCCTCCACATCACCCTGAAAGCGCTTTATTTAAATAATCTAGCTGTGCTGTATCGACAGGTATGAGAAGATTCCCACAGAATATCAATTTACTACTCTATGGATTCTTCATGACTTGGCAGTAAGGTAATAATAACAGGCAGGTGTAGCATCTAAAAGTGGAAAGTCCAAGTGCACGTGTTATTAGCTAGCCAGTAGACAAGATCAAATACAAGGTCACAAATTTTAACCTGCCCTTTATATGGAAAATCTGCAATATTTTATATTTGCCACATCGTTAGTGGATAGGTAGCTAGCTATAGTAATTAACCTGCAAAATGTGTTCTTAATCTGTTGATTGCAACTGTCAAACATTTTTTAAAAATGTGTTGAATATTACCCACTCACAGCCTACAGAGGTGGAAAAGACCAGGCCAGGTGAACCATAGAACAAGTTGAACCCTGAATCCGAGGGCCAGGGCGACCCCGCCCGAACCCGAGGGCCAGGGCTCCTGCCAGACGCATGACGCTCGAATTTCACCCTCTTGAAGCAGACGAGCCCACTAGAGGTAACTGAAGCGGAAGAGGATGCCTGGAGCTGCGATGCCATACCTTTCGGGAAAGATGAAAAAAGGAACACGAATCAAATAAATGAGACTGTTTGTTTTTCGAGGCTGAATGGGATGTGCCATAATAACCTTCAATTACTATACTGGTGTCCAAGCTGAAATTCAACTTGATTACAACAGCCCCAAGCCATGCAGATCTAGTTATGGGCTTTATTCAAAATTAAAACTAAAACAGAAGTAGATTTTAAAAAACACAACCACAATTCTGTGATTTATCTAATGCCAGCTAGTTAAATTCATCACTTACTCTCTGTTGATTTTCCCACCCTTAATCTTGCAGAAAGAAGGCTCAAGAAAATCAAGCGGATGTAAATCACAATCTTCCATGTTGTTTTGCTTCCACATCACCCTGAAAGCGCTTTATTTAAATAATTTAGCTCTGCTCAATTTCAGCTTGATTACAATAGCCGCAAGCCATGCAGATCTAGTTATGGGCTTTATTCAAAATTAAAGCTAAAATAGAAGTAGATTTTAAAAAACACAACCACTATAGTAATTAACCTGCAAAATGTGTTCTTAATCTGTTGATTGCAACTGTCAAACATTTTTAAAAATGTGTTGAATATTACCCAAGTCACAGCCTACAGAGGTGGAAAAGACCAGGCTAGGTGAACCATAGAACAAGTTGAACCCTGAATCCGAGGGCCAGGGTGACCCCGCCCGAACCCGAGGGCCAGGGCTCCCGCCGGACGCGTGATTCTCAAATTTGACCTTCTTGGAGAGGGAGATCCCACTGGAAGAAACTGAAGGGGAAGAGAATATAACTTTAGCAAAAGATGAAAACTGACCACTAACCAAACGAATGAGAGAGATTGTTCTTTGAGGCTGAATGTGATGTGTCATAATAACCATCAATTACTATAAAGGTGTCCAAGCTGAAATTCAACTTAATTACAATAGCTAGCCAGCAGCCAAGATAAAAGGTCACATGTCACACAATTTTAAGCTTCCCTTTATACGAAAGAACTGCAGTATTTTAAATTTGCCACATCGTTGGCGGACAGGTACCTAGCCATAGTAGCTAATTATCCTAGCTAGTTCACACTTCATTCTCCCCCAAATGATCCCATTATCGACAGGTATCCGTGCTTAGACATGAAGACAGTTCAGCGACCGAGGACTGACATGCAGCTGTCACAGCTCTTTTAGAGCAATCCGACGGTTAGCGAGCCAATGCTAGATAATAACGTTAATTGCAGCTACAGCAAATAGTTGGCAGTTAATCTGCAAGTTAACTAACGTGCTCCATCGCCATGAAAATTAGAATCTGTTGCCGCAAGAGATGTGCATAAGTAATGTGTGAACTAGCTAAGTTAACCATCTCAAATAGACAGCTTGTCTGTTAGCTAACCTAGCTAGAGAGCCCAATGTTACCTGAGTCGTTGAATTCAAGTCCGACTTGACACTTTAGCCTTTCCCGTTAGGCCTCATCGTCTTTTTAAACAAAATTAACATACTATTCATAAAATCCATATAGAGCAAGTTTTATGGATGATCTGCTCAGTGAAGCTGCATTATTTCTGTTATAATACGGACACGGCAGCATTTTCACGGCATGTTTTCTTAATCTGTTTATTGCAACTGTCAACACATACGAATGATTAATAATTAATGTAAACTGTTATGCAGCGAATTAAAGATACTATATTTTCCTGTTTCCCTAGAAATAATCCAAACTGCAGTGTCTGCTTATTTATGCTGAAGCACACTTAAGTGGGTATATTTTTTGTGGATTCCACATATACATTAAAAGGAAAATGTTGCCCAATCATGTCAGAAATAGCAAAACAAAAAAACACAGGCTCCGAGTTACTGAAAGAGAAGTACGCGATGAGGTCCTGGTAGAGCATAGGCACAGGTTGGTCATACGTGTTTATGAGGAGTTTAATTTAAGCAAAATCCTCATCACACACCCAAGAAGTCAAAGCCTGCAAAATCCCCAAGCAGCAAGACTGCATCAAGTTAGCACTGGCTGAAGCAAAAATAGTGCTGTGTCCTGCTGTGTGGCTCATCCACTCTACCAGTCTCTTAGTATTGGGCTTAGTGTGCTTAATTCATCTTGATGTCCTAACTGACATTCAAAAAGAAATGGATGTGAGAAGACAGTGTAGGAGTTCAAATTTGAATTGGCTTGAAATGTAGGCTGAAGTGCTCTTCTGCAGCTGAGCAGCTCATTTTCTGCTGAGCATCTTCACAGCCCTTACAAGGAGAGCATGAAAATGATGGAGGGGACAAGAAAAATCAGAATAATGCTTTAAGGACTGGACACATTTACAGCTTCTCACACTAAACAAAGTACTCCAAGGTAAAAAGTTCATCAAAGTAAAACATGTTTCATCCATCTTTCTGTGAACTGATATTTTAATGACTGACAGACAAATCCTCCAAGACTTGGCTTGGGATGCTTTGGTGTACAGGAGAGGTTTGAACCCCTTTCATTAAAGAAAACGTGTATGACTCAGGTGCTAGGGTATTATCAGAATGTAATTTATTCCAAATGTAAACACATGATTCTCTTAATTAGAGATTCCCTTATAAGGCATATTATTCAATAATGTTCATAGAGGTACAAAAAACAAAACAAAACAACAAAACCCTACTGAGTCTGGAAAAGAACATCTTTATCAATAAAAAGTATCAAATGACCTGAACACAGTTGTACCACCATTACAAACTCCTTGCTTGAGTCTGCATGTATACATGTATGATAGTAACATATCAGCCAATGAATGATGGACTCGAGTTTGTACTCGAGGAAAGAAAGAAATTTTCATAATGTCATAAAGAATCAAGTGTTTGGAAAACGTCTAGGAAAAGAAAGAAACATTTATTTAAATGTGCTGAATATTGCACAAGTCGCAACCCTTGAAAAACCAAGAAGAGTTCTCGGTCTGCTTAAGTACTGTGTACTGCAAAAACACAAGTAGAATTGAATTTTCCACAAATACACATACAAGAACCATAGAAGAAAGCATAGTGTTGGTCTTATAGAACGAGAGACACAAAAACCTCAGCTACAATGATCAACAATTACACAATGAAGTTTGGATTCAACGGAATTTCGTTTTGAACTACGGTAGAGGGGCCTCTTTATCGGCTACTCGAATACTAGGCAACAACCTGATTCACCATTTGTGGATCACATTTGAGCAGTAACATGATTTGGTAGAACACTTGCATTTGAAACCATTTTTGTCTTCTTTTATAGGTGGAATCGGAGGCCAGTTTGGTGATGTTTTAAATCTACTTGAAGAATAACAAACAAACAAAAAGCCAACCCTAATGTAACATTTAAAAGAAGCACCAAAGTGGGCATCAGATTTACCATCAAACAGGGTCTTGCTGCTGTCGAAGCCTGTGCACTGCCGCTTGCAGATCTCCATGTTCTGCAAGCAAGATTTCACACTGCAGCGAGAGACACACACACACACACACACACACACACACACACACACACACACACACACACACACACACACACACACACACACACAGGTGGGGGGGGGGGGGTTACAGTACTAGCAGAGAAACTCTGATGCTATTTGGATTTCTAAATTAACACGGTGTTCCTTAAAATGTTTTTGAAACACTGACATGTAGATTGGAAGGCCTGGAGCAACTCACTGTGCACTCTGAGGGAAGTGGAGGAGGTGGGTCATGGTCAGAAACAGGTGGTTCACGGTCTTCACTGGCGTGATCCTTTTGTGAGCGTCTAGCGTGAGCATCTTCTTTAGTAGGTCGATGAACTCCCGCCGGTCGGCCTTCTCCGCCAAGACGTCGGTGCCTTTCAGACTGGTCATATTGACCTGCGAGAGAGACCCATGGGTGAGTCATATTATTCACCAGCAGAGGGCGGCAATGCACCCAATACGAACGAAGTTCTGCAGCAAATTTCTACGCACTGCTCTGCCCTTCGCAGATGCCGTTCTCCAGAGCGACTTACATGCGCTACTCATTATGACAGCAGAAACGCTCGACCTTTCAGCTAGCACCTTGTTCTACCTGCTCTATAATGTGAGCTGCGGGAGCCCTTTGTCACGTTCTTCAATTTCACATCGCAACACTAAAAGAAATGCGTATAGTTACGCGCACAAAAGCCCAAATAACCTGCATCATGTCGTCAAGGCAGTTTAAAATGTACTTCCGAGTCTCTTTGGACTTGATGCCACGCTCCGCCTCATGCTCCGAAGGTGTCTGGAGAAAGGAAAGAAAAAACAAACCATTCAGCTCCACCATTAAGTTACATGAAGTCATTAAGTTACGTCCCTTATAAAAAACACATGGCATTTGGCATTTGAAGACAGGCAAACCTTGAGTCTCCACAGGGGGTAGCAGTAGAAATAGTAGTGCGTCTTGGTCGCTGCGCTCAACATGCACTCTGCTGGTAGGCCCTGCGTCTCGGAGATGTAACGGATCTGCAGAGACACCATACGGCAAAAGGATTATGACTTTATTTTGAGTTAATCCTTTCATTTTCAAAGTGCATGTCTAAAAAAACAGGCCATAGAAACTCATTTATATTAATCCTAAAAATGAGCGGGCCGACAAAGCAGCTAAAAGGTCAAACTACACACACACAAACACACACACACACACACACACACACACACACACACACACACATATCACTACAGCCACAAAACCACTACAGGTCTGCACCACTGATGCTGTACGGGCGTTAAGGCACAGCTCAAAGGACCATGTGCTTACCTGATCATATTCGGAGGCTCCGGGATACAGGGGCCAGCCCAGGAACAGCTCAGCAATGACACAGCCCAGGGACCACATATCGATGGCCTCACAGAATGGGAGACCCAGGATGAGCTCAGGCGATCTGGACCAAAAACACAGAGATCGCCATCATGAAATCAGCCTCGGCTGATAATTCCGTGGGGGGGTGTTTGTGTTCCTAGACATTACACACCCACTATTCTAGTGTAACATGGAACCAACACTACAATGCACCAACACTACAATAATGTTCTGTTTTGCATTAAGTAAATACAGAGTACCAATGCAGTTAAACACCCGTTACTCAGTATATTACACTGTTAATTAACAGTGTAGCTACAATGTAATAGCGGTTTTGTACAGACTCGCTAAATACTGATATTACCAAAGCCTGCAGTTCAGCGCATCCTAACTAATCTCAGACACCGAAGACGGTTCATTAGGTGTTTTTGCTAAATAACAGCACTCACATGACCCAATAAAAATAAACCACTTATAAATCAATCGTGCTCCAGTTAACTGTAATGCTCATCATAGGCTTTTAATGTGTAGCAGGGTTATTACAACTGTCCACAACATGCAGCTCTACTCTAAAGCACACTCGAGTGCAACAAGTGCACACTTATTTCTAACACGCCTCAGCACGTGTCCCTCACCGGTAGTATCTGGACTGCAGGTAGCTGGGGGCCTTGGAGAAGTGGCTAGCTGAGCCGAAGTCGATGACCTTGACGCGGTACGGCTGCCTGATGGGGTCCACCAGCATGATGTTGTCGGGCTTGAGGTCGGTGTGGATCAAGCCCAGGCTCTTCAGTTTCATGAGCGCTTTGGCGACCTGCTGCAGCACGGGCCGGATGCATTTCAGCAGCAGTGGGCTGAACTTGCTGCGCTTGAGGAAGTCGTAGAGGCTCTGCCCCAGCATCTCGAACACCAGGCATATGTGCTTCTTGTGCTGGAAGCACTCGTACGCGCGCACGAAGTTGAACTCGTCGGCGTTCTCCCTGCTCAGCCGGCTCAGGATGCTCACCTGAGGAGGAGCAAAGGAGGGAAGACGGAATACGCGTTAAGCCGAAGCTACGTGGTCACAGCTTCAAAGTTTGATACTGCTGACAAATAGCCTACTTATTTTCAATAGCATCAAGCACTTTGTGTACTTCCCTTCAACCATTTACTTCTACAGGATTTGGGAGATGCAATTATGGAAGTGGTCCCTTGGAAATGAACCCATGAACTTGCTTTTGGTACTCAAACAATGCAGATTAATGCTCTTTCATAACAATAACATTTTTAATGCACATCCAAACAGGTATGGCTTACACAACTGAAGCTAAATCTTCTTTTTAGAGTAAGCTTCAAGCTGTCCGTGTGTTATCCGAACTAGTTCCTACTGAACTAGTGAAAATTAGAACTAGTGTGCCAAACAAGTATTTCTGTGCTACCCTGGCTGTATACAAATTCCACAGTGTGCGTTAGCACATCTGACACCAACAGAACATATGTTGTAAAAACTGAAACAAACAATAACAGAATCAGGGCTACAGCTGATTCTAGGCCATATCAATAGCTCATTTAAAGCAGGCACAACTTTCCCACCTCGTTCTGGCCCTGTCGAGCATAGGACGGATGACTTTTCAGGATCTTGATTGCGACTACTTCACTGGTGCCCCGCTTCCAGCACTTGGCGACCTGGCCAAAGGTTCCACGGCCCAGGGACTCCAAAACCTCGTAGCTGTTGGAGACGGAGCGGAGGATCTCGTTCTGCACCAGTTGGTACTCGCAATCGCTGCCCCTGGCCACACGCTTGGACAACCCAGGGGAGGAGAGCTCCTCCAGGATCTGTACACTGTTGCTGCTGTGTGCCTCCTCTCTCTTCCTCTTGAGGCTGCCCCGCTTCTGATAGCCGTCAGCACGCCGCGAGGTCAATGCCTCGTCTCCGCCCTGCCAGCTGGAAGAGGAGGAAGACGACGACGAAGCCTCGTCCGAGGCTCCAGAGGGGGAAAAGACCATGGCAGGTAAGCCATCGATTGAATTGAACCCCGGATCCGAGGGCCAGGGTGTCCCCGCCCGAATCCGAGGGCCAGGGCTCCCGCCCCGCGCAGGATTCTCAAATTTAACCTTCTTGGAGTGGGAGATCCCACTGAAGGAATCTGAAGGGCAAGAGAATATACCATTATGGAAAGATGAAAACAGGACTACTAACCAAATGAACAAGAGAGATTGTTTGTTCTTTGAGGCTGAATGTGATGTGCCATAATAACCATCAATTAGCTAAATTAGCTAAATCACAGAGCTTTGATTTTTTTTAAAACATCTACTGCTGTTTTAGTTTTAATTTTGAATATTTCTGTCTGAAGCAGAGCAGAGCCCTGATCGATGCCATTGTTTTTTGGGCAGGCTTTAGCAAGTGATTGCTTTCTCTTTACACGCTTCTCAGAAAAGACAAGTTCTTTGTCTTGCGTTACTCAAAGGTGGTTCTGTGTGCTAAAACAACATCTTGACCTTTCAGCGATGCTGCCACACTGAAAAACAGAAGGCCAAGAAAAAAACAGCTTCTATTCTTAGACTCTCTGGCACTCTAAGTGCTTGCTGATACCTTGCTGACTGCAGTATTTCCTACACCTTTCCAACTGAGAGGCTCCTGAACTTGCAGCACCTCTGTCAATTAATCAATTGCATAACAAGAGTTCATCCGCTCTATAATTGAGGGAGATACCCCCTCTAATCATTAATGCTCATCATTACAAAGACCATTAGTGTAAGCTGATGAAAAATGTTTCAATGTATTTAAAAGGTAAAGAACAGAGTAGCAATGTAAAGATACCATTTATAATGCATTACATTTTAGTCTTTGACACAATCTCTTGCCCTGAAACAGTGTTTAGGGCGATTACAATGCTGTTTCAATATGTTTAAAAGGTAAAGAACAGAGTAGCAATGTAAAGATTCCATTTATAATGCATTACATTTTAGTCTAAAACACAAACTCTTGCCTTGAAACAGTGTTTAGGGCGATTGCAATGCTGTTTCAATGTGTTTAAAAGGTAAAGAACAAAGTAGCAATGTAAAGATACCATTTATAATGCATTACATTTTAGTCTAAAACAAAATCTCTTACCCTGAAACAGTGTTGTTGGGCGATTACAATGCTGTTTCAATGTGTTTAAAAGGTAAAGAACAGAGTAGCAATGTAAAGATACCATTTATAATGCATTACATTTTAGTCTTTAACACAATCTCTTGCCCTGAAACAGTGTTTAGGGCGATTACAATGCTGTTTCAATATGTTTAAAAGGTAAAGAACAGAGTAGCAATGTAAAGATACCATTTATAATGCTTTACATTTTAGTCTAAAACACAATCTCTTGCCGTAAAACAGTGTTTAGGGCGATTAAAATGCTGTTTCAATGTTTAAAAGGTAAAGAACAGAGTAGCAATGTAAAGATTCCATTTATAATGCATTACATTTTAGTCTAAAACACAATCTCTTGCCGTAAAACAGTGTTTAGGGCGATTAAAATGCTGTTTCAATGTTTAAAAGGTAAAGAACAGAGTAGCAATGTAAAGATTCCATTTATAATGCATTACATTTTAGTCTAAAACACAATCTCTTGCCCTGAAACAGTGTTTAGCGCGATTACAATGCTTTGAAACGCTGTTTCAATGTGTTTAAAGGTAAAGAAGAGAGTTGCAATGTAAAGATTCTACTTATCATGAATTACATTTTAGTCTAAAACACAATCTGGGTTTGTGTGTATATAAATGATGTAATCTTACTGTTGTGGAACAAATTACTTCCATTTCCATTTTTTAAGGCAAAAATATTAAATGTTGGAATTTATCATTACATATTCATATGAATATGACTTTAATTTGTATACATATTTGTTGACATTAGCTATTTTGATCAGTCATTTTTGTGTCTGGTTGTTCTAGCTCATATTTAGCACGTTGTCCTTGACCATGTCCCTCTGTCCACAGGGTGGTGGTGTTGGACCGTGTTACAGACACGCTGCTGTTTTCCTGCAAGGTGCTAGTGGTCGGATTTGTAGGTGAGAAATATAGAGTGAAGTCATGTGTATATTACCCATACTACACTTCATCACATTCTGACCATGATAGCACATGGCAACACACTTTAATAGGTAACTCTGAGGGTTTTTCTACATTCCCTGTAAGGTCTGCTGGCTTTCTTCTTCTTCTCTGGGAGAATCAGGCTGCCATCTGACAATTTCCAGCTTCAGCTGCTGCATTATTACTGGTTGCCCGTTATTGTACGTATTGTAACCTCAGAAAAGCTCAAGTGGTGACACTTGCTTCTGTGTGAGAACAAAACATCAGCATATTCAGTACACTGAAGAAATGGTTCTTTCTTTTTTAGATTCCAAAATGCTTATTGACAGTGATTGTAAAGTCACTTTGTTTGTAAATAACCATGATTTACACATTTATTCTGGACAGCAGTTCCTCTCATAATACTGAAGGCCCAGCATGTATATCTACTACTGCTGTTTTTTTAGACGGTGATTGTGGGAGCTTATTTCATCGCGCAGGGCTTATTTAGTGTACAGCATGTGTGTGGACACCCTTTTCCTATGCTTCTGTAAGCTACACACACACACACACACACACACACACACACACACACACACACACACACACACACACACACACTCTCTCTCTCTCTCTCTCTCTCTCTCTTCATTCCAGCAGTTCATAATGACATTGGGCACACACAGTCGAAAGCTTGTATGGTCTCGTCCCTTTACTTCAGGGAGAATAGAATTATAAAAAACATTATTAGCTCACATTTCACTCTCAAGCTACTACACATATGCCAATCATGAGGACTATATTGGTTTTATTTCCACTATGATGTTTCTGTCTCCTCTAGTGGAGGATCTGGAGCGTAACGACGGCACCGTGCAGAGACCATACCTCCGATTTACTCCTCCACATCAGCTGACTTTAAAAAAACATTTAAAGCTCTACACATCATGGATCACAGAATGTCTGTTATTAACGCTATACAAGAACTATACTAAAGCCATAGATCTAGACTAAGACTATAAAGTCATTTCACTTAGCTAAATAACTTTAATACATAATTTAAATCATGCAATGTGTAATAATATTTCTTGTTTTTGTTCAGGAGATGTGCAGACATTATCTGCTGTATTATTTTTGTGGCTGCCATTGTCACCTATATTCTTATTCGCTCCCTGGGTAAGAAACATTTCCAACTACACTTTCATGGGGAAAAAAAATCATTATAATTGTGGGCTCAAGCGGAAGGTCTTTTACCCATGTATGGCTTGTGAGATATCCTTCTAACGGAGGTTCTAACACAGCGTGGCTGCTTGGAGACTCTCGTCATGTCGTGTTGCCCCAGAACTCCACTGGGATGTTTTGTGGAGCTGGAGTCAATGTGTAAGTCCCTCACATACTGGATTAGTATTTATATCTTCACAGGAATACCAAAACAGCACACCCAGTATGTAAGGAACACCGTCAGTATTCTTTCGAATGGACTTTAGTGAGTCGGACTAGGGTTACAATGGAGCTGTGCAGGTGCAAATTATGTGGAAACATAAAACATCAACAAGACAAGATGGGTTAGACTTTAGCTTTAAGATTTTCATGATTGGCACTGCACAGCAACAAGTGGAACCAATCAAATCACTTGTGTTTAATGATTGTCTCTAAACCAAGGGGTCCAAACTCAGGTCTAGGAGTGTCACAACACTGCAGAGTTTATTGGTTACCCCAGTCAAATTCACCCTCGAAGAAAGAACACTTAGCTGGGTAGTGGTGTGACTCTCCAGCACTGAATCCTGATACACATACTCAAAAAATTGAATAAAAATTGTTTATTTAATTGGTTAATATTCATGTGTCAAGCTGCATTTGTTTCCTGCATCCTCTCGTGTTTCAGTGACAAACCAAACGTCCTCTACTTTGACCTTCTGAAGTGTGCCAGAGCAACGACAGAAATGGACGCCACTCTAGAGGGTCTCCAGTGTCCAACCACTCAAGTGAGATTTCCACACAAATGTCCTGTTGACATTGTACAGAAACCAAACACGTATGTCAGTAGCCTTTTAGAAATATGCACATGAGACTCATTTATTACAAAACAGTTTAGCATGTAGTATGTGAATGCCAGTTTGTAATTCTGGGGGCTTGGGTCTCTTTTCGCTGCTTGGTTTGGGAGCCTTTTGCTGTATCATGCAATGAACAATGTGTAAATAGTGTAGATAGAAATATAAAAAGCAACACTGTGTTTAGCTACTCAAATAAGATCTCCTTCACTCTGTGTGTTTGTGCGTTGGTTTGCAGGTCTGTGTTAAAAAATGCCCTTCAGAGTTCTGGAAGTTGCCCCCAGAGGCGTATGCCCCAAATGCCCTGCCTAAAGACTTCTATCAGCAGCAGTATTGTGACCCTAGACTTGACCTCGCCCAAACCACATTGGTAAAACCTCACACTGCAAATAAGCAATGTAACCAGCTTCATCTCTGAGAAATAAACCCTCACCTCACTCTTGACAGAACAGAATTTGTCGTATCAAAAGTCTTTGCAATATGCAACTCTTTGTACATGTAATTCATGCATTGGCTTAGCCACTCACGCATACATAGCATTTGTGCATACATAGCATTCTGCATGTTAATGACATTTTCACATGCATTTCCACTACAGAGTGTCCAAGACATCCTCAATCAAGAGCTTTGTCCATATTTCTACACCCCAAGTAAACCAGGTACAGACAGCAGGATTACACAACTACCTGTCTATTTGTCCATTCTGTTTTGTAACAGTTTGACTATGCTATGTACCAAAACATAACCAAACCACCAGGAAAGTACTTACACCTGCAGTGATAAGTCAGCAGGTTTAATTGTTAGTCATATTATTTTCTGTCTCTCCCTCCACCCAGAACTAGGGAGATGTCTGCCTAGCTTTGACTGGCAGGACGTTCCTCCAGACTTCTCTCTCCCTGGATTCGCTTCCGTTTATGAAACAGTCGAGCACATAAAGGGATATATTGAGTAATCCTTCACACACACTCACACACACATTTCACTCTCAAGCTACTACACATATGCCAATCATCAGGACTATATTGTTTTTATTTCCACTGTGATGTTTCTGTCTCCTCTAGTGGAGGGTCTGGAGCGTAACGACGGCACCGTGCAGAGACCATACCACATGCCCAGGTCTCTGTGGCAAATCCTCCACAAGAGAGACAGCTTTCTCCCTTAATGAATAAACCATCCAGCATATATTTGAGTCTTTTTTCTGTTGTTGTAACTGTAAAACTGTTCTCAACAGCATTTCGACCACTGTTTTGTTCAAAAGACATCTGACGGGGCAGCCTCTGGACTGATCCAGTTTTGACCGAACGGCAGACACACACTGGATGTTCTGGCAAACATTTACATATCTGGCTGGACCTTAACCATGTTGCTCTGTTTATTTGATACGCCTCTCTTTCCATATACCGCACTGCTTATTGTGTAGGAGTAGGCTTGTTCCTAAATGTGGAGTATATGAGAGGCTTAAGGGGAAGTTGATATATTTAATTGAGTTTTAGTTCTTTGCCAACTGCTCTCATTATGTGTGAAAGATCACATTTCATGGGATGCTACAATATATTTTTTTAATTCATGAGTGTAATAATGTCACGATTGGCCACCCTCCTGGACTCCCTGTTTCCGTGGTTTCACGTCTTGCGCTGCAGGCCGCTCCCCCCTGCAGCGTTGGTCAAGACGGGTAGACGCTTACCTGGGATCTCGTCATTATCAAAATAAACGTGAGCCTGCTTCTTCCGGGAACGATGAGATGCCCGTGTACAGGCAGCCACGACCAAGGCACACAGCAGGGTTTAAATACATGACCTAGAAACGAGGGACAGGTGTACGCAATCAGTGTGAGGACAAAATGAAACCGTGGAACGGAACTAAACACAAGACATGGAAAACACGGAACATGGAAGGGACTGATCGTGACAATCAGCATAGATTATTTAACACAAAGATTCAGAACTGCTGGTGCTGTGTATTTAATCATCTAATATAGACACCAGTACCTCCACTAAAGCCTGCCATAATGATATCAACATCAAATGCAAAAAAAGTAATTTTGTTTCCAATAGTAAAACCAAAAAAAAAAAGCCAAACAAATAAAACGTGATGATGGACATGCGCCTCTTTAAAGGATTTTCTCAATAAATATATGTAGAATTTATGACTATAACAGAATACAGCAAAGAGAAAAATGCAAGAATGCATATGGCGAAGGACGTATGGCAAGTATGGCAAATTCCTCCTAAATGTCTATATGGTTCCATCAATGCAATATTTGAAGCTCTATGAAATAAACAAACCAAATTGTTATCAGAACACTCCACTATATTCATGAAAAACACTTTCTCATGTACTCATGGTATAACTCATTTTTACTGTAGGAATTTGGAATAATAGGATGGCAAAATCCTGTTCATGCCTATTCTGTTCCATATATGCAATAGTTGAAGCACTATAAAATACACAATTCATATTGTTATCAAATCCTTCCAATATATTCTTGAAATACACTTTCTTGTGTATCCATACTATTACGTTCCAATGTTTTTACTTTAATTTGGAGTAAAAGGATGGCAAAATCCTCATAAACATGTATTCGTTCCACTATATAATCAGTTTTTGAAACTCTAGAAAACAAACTAGTCAAATTGTTATCAGATCCCTCCACAATATTCATGAAATCCACTTTCTCATGTACCCATGGTATGACTTTCAAGTGTTTTACTGTAGGAAGCTTGAGTAATAGGATGGCAAAATCCTCTTAAACATCTGTTCAGTTCAACATATATCACTACTCGAAGATCTATAAAATACACAATTCAAATTGTTATAAAATCACTCCACTACGTACTTGAAATAAACTTCCTCCTGTACCCATGATATGACTTTCAGTCATTTTTACTGCAGGAATTTGGAATAATGGAGTAGCAAAATTCTGTCGAATGTCTATTCAGTTCCATATATGTAATAATTGAAGCTCTATAAATAAATCAAATCAAATTGTTATCAGATCACTCCACTAAATTCTTGATATACACTATCTTATGTACCTGTGGTATGACTTTCAGTCATTTTTACAGTAGGAATTTAGAGTAATAGGATGGCAATATCCTGTGAAATGTCTATTCAGTTCACTATATATCACTACATGAAGCTGAGTGAAATGCACAAATCAAATTGTTATCAAATCACTTCATTAAATTCTTGAAATACAGTTTCTCTTGTACTCATGAATGACTTTCAGTCATTTTTACTGTAGGAATTTGGAGTAATAGGATGGCAAAAGCCTGTTAAATATCTATTTGGTTCACTACATATCACTTTTCCTTGTACCCATAATATAATGTTGAATATATTTACTGTAAAAATTTAAAGTATTGGGATGGCAAACTCATGTAAATTGCCTGTTTGGTTATATACATGCAACTTTAGAAAGTCTTTAAAATAAACAAATCAAATTGTTATCACATATCACTACTATACTCTTGAACTACTATACTATACTACTATTCTCATAGTCAGTGTAGACGTAGTTTAGGTAGGGGACGGGAGACGTTGTCACTTAGCCTCACAGGTTACATCTTGGCGATAAGCCTAAGGTTACATTATTATGTAAAGATTATTTTATTATTTGTGTAGCTTTTTTTGTACGTTAAAAGCACAGTAACCACGGACAGTTTAATCGTATAGGCCTAAATATTCGATACAGGACATGGAAAATTGAGCGCGAGCATCCCATAGCATGGAAAGCAGGTGCTCGTGACCAAGCTGCCTTTGTTGAAGAGCTAAGAACGAGAACGTGCTGTGACTTCCAACGTCACAATGTGTCAATAACCTGGAATGATGCGTCATAAGAATAGATTATCGAATGCAAGATTATTTTTTACTGAAACATTACACATTGCGGACTCTGTGTGATGGCGCTTATCGAAAGTGCAAGGGAGTGTACTGTAGTCAGCATGCCAGATTATTGCGGTGAGTTTTGTTGTTGTTGTTTTTTCCAGATATAGCCATATGCCAAAGATTTTATGAGAACCCATACGTCAAATACAATGGTTAAAAAAGAAAAAAAATGTACAAAACTAGCTTGTACATTTCATGTTAAAATAATAAATGTTCTTACGTACTTGGTAGGTCTACCTTATATTAAAAACATTTATATAGTGTACGATCTGTAACTGTGTATCAGATCGAAAGCGTATGTGTGCAGAAGGTGTCATAAAAAAAAAAGAAAAGTGTTGTAACGGCCCTAGTGTCGCTGGACAAGGAGCAGGACGGACAGACGTGTATTAACACACGATAAAGACACCGGCGCTCATATGCAACATAAACAGTGAACATAAAACACGAATACAGATAACGAACTATGTGAACACGAACATGGGCATTGACCGACTAAGATGCACACTCCCACAGCGGTTTAAACACACAGACGTTACAAGACTAAACCATGTGCAGTTGCGCGTTAATTACTCAGGCGTGGTTACAAACAAGACTATGAACTCCCACTGCACGCGGCGGGCCGTACCACATGGCTAGTGTGAAGGGGAGCGTTCCATGACAACTGTATATAAAATGTGTTAGACAAAATATAGCGTACCGGTCAAAGGTTCAGACACGCGTGACTGAATATATGTTTTTCATAGGTTTAAATTCATTCTAATGTAATGGTATATACTTAGAATTTATAGAATATATATATTCTTCATTTCTATCTTCTCAGGGGAACCTCCTCCGTATGAGCCCATTTTCAGGCGACCAGTTAACAAGAGGCGAGTCCGGCAATCTCTCAGTGCTTCTCCGATTTACTCCTCCACATCAGCTGACTTTAAAAAACCATTTAAAGCTCTACACATCATGGATCACAGAATGTCTGTTATTAACGCTATACAAGAACTATACTAAGGCCATAGATCTAGACTAAGACTATAAAGTTATTTCACTTAGCTAAATAACTTTAATACATAATTTAAATCATGCAATGTGTAATAATATTTCTTGTTTTTGTTCAGGAGATGTGCAGACATTATCTGCTGTATTATTTTTGTGGCTGCCATTGTCACCTATATTCTTATTCGCTCCCTGGGTAAGAAACATTTCCAACTACACTTTCATGGGGGAAAAAAAATCATTATTATTGTGGGCTCAAGCGGAAGGTCTTTTACCCATGTATGGCTTGTGAGATATCCTTCTAACGGAGGTTCTAACACAGCGTGGCTGCTTGGAGACTCTCGTCATGTCGTGTTGCCCCAGAACTCCACTGGGATGTTTTGTGGAGCTGGAGTCAATGTGTAAGTCCCTCACATATTGGATAAGTATTTATATCTTCACAGGAATACCAAAACAGCACACCCAGTATGTAAGGAACACCGTCAGTATTCTTTCGAATGGACTTTAGTGAGTCGGACTAGGGTTACAATGGAGCTGTGCAGGTGCAAATCATGTGGAAACATGAAACATCAACAAGACAAGATGGGTTAGACTTTAGCTTTAAGATTTTCATGATTGGCACTGCACAGCAACAAGTGGAACCAATCAAATCACTTGTGTTTAATGATTGTCTCTAAACCAAGGGGTCCAAACTCAGGTCTAGGAGTGTCACAACACTGCAGAGTTTATTGGTTACCCCAGTTCAATTCACCCTCGAAGAAAGAACACTTAGCTGGGTAGTGGTGTGACTCTCCAGCACTGAATCCTGATACACATACTCAAAAAATTGAATAAAAATTGTTTATTTAATTGGCTAATATTCATGTGTCAAGCTGCATTTGTTTCCTGCATCCTCTCGTGTTTCAGTGACAAACCAAACGTCCTCTACTTTGACCTTCTGAAGTGTGCCAGAGCAACGACAGAAATGGACGCCATTCTAGAGGGTCTCCAGTGTCCAACCACTCAAGTGAGATTTCCACACAAATGTCCTGTTGACATTGTACAGAAACCAAACACGTATGTCAGTAGCCTTTTAGAAATATGCACATGAGACTCATTTATTACAAAACAGTTTAGCATGTAGTATGTGAATGCCAGTTTGTAAGTCTGGGGGCTTGGGTCTCCTTTTGCTGCTTGGTTTGGGAGCCTTTTGCTCTATCATGCAATGAACAATGTGTAAATAGTGTAGATAGAAATATAAAAAGCAACACTGTGTTTAGCTACTCAAATAAGATCTCCTTCACTCTGTGTGTTTGTGCGTTGGTTTGCAGGTCTGTGTTAAAAAATGCCCTTCAGAGTTCTGGAAGTTGCCCCCAGAGGCGTATGCCCCAAATGCCCTGCCTAAAGACTTCTTTCAGCAGCAGTATTGTGACCCTAGACTTGACCTCGCCCAAACCACATTGGTAAAACCTCACACTGCAAATAAGCAATGTAACCAGCTTCATCTCTGAGAAATAAACCCTCACCTCACTCTTGACAGAACAGAATTTGTCGTATCAAAAGTCTTTGCAATATGCAACTCTTTGTACATGTAATTCATGCATTGGCTTAGCCACTCACGCATACATAGCATTTGTGCATACATAGCATTCTGCATGTTAATGAGATTTTCACATGCATTTCCACTACAGAGTGTCCAAGACATCCTCAATCAAGAGCTTTGTCCATATTTCTACACGCCAAGTAAACCAGGTAAAGACAGCAGGATTACACAACTACCTGTTAATTTGTCCATTCTGTTTTGTAACAGTTTGACTATGCTATGTACCAAAACATAACCAAACCACCAGGAAAGTACTTATACCTGCAGTGATAAGTCAGCAGGTTTAATTGTTAGTCATATTATTTTCTGTCTCTCCCTCCACCCAGAACTAGGGAGATGTCTGCCTAGCTTTGACTGGCAGGACGTTCCTCCAGACTTCTCTCTCCCTGGATTCGCTTCCGTTAATGAAACAGTCGAGCACATAAAGGGATATATGGAGTAATCCTTCACACACACTCACACACACATTTCACTCTCAAGCTACTACACATATGCCAATCATCAGGACTATATTGTTTTTATTTCCACTGTGATGTTTCTGTCTCCTCTAGTGGAGGGTCTGGAGCGTAATGACGGCACCGTGCAGAGACCATACCACATGCCCAGGTCTCTGTGGCAAATCCTCCACAAGAGAGACAGCTTTCTCCCTTAATGAATAAACCATCCAGCATATATTTGAGTCTTTTTTCTGTTGTTGTAACTGTAAAACTGTTCTCAACAGCATTTCGACCACTGTTTTGTTCAAAAGAGATCTGACGGGGCGGCCTCTGGACTGATCCAGTTTTGACCGAACGGCAGACACACACTGGATGTTCTGGCAAACATTTACATATCTGGCTGGACCTTAACCATGTTGCTCTGTTTATTTGATACGCCTACTCTTTTCATATACCGCACTGCTTATTGTGTAGGAGTAGGCTTGCTCCTAAATGTGGAGTATATGAGAGGCTTAAGGGGAAGTTGATATATTTAATTGAGTTTTAGTTCTTTGCCAACCTCTCTCATTATGTGTGAAAGATCACATTTCATGGGATGCTACAATATATATTTTTTAATTCCTGAGTGTAATAATGTCAAGATTGGCCACCCTCCTGGACTCCCTCTTTCCGTGGTTTCACGTCTTGCGCTGCAGGCCGCTCCCCCCTGCAGCGTTGGTCAAGACGGGTAGACGCTTACCTGGGATCTCGTCGTTATCAAAATAAACGTGAGCCTGCTTCTTCCGGGAACGACGAGATGCCCGTGTACAGGCGGCCACGACCAAGGCACACAGCAGGGTTTAAATACATGAACTAGAAACGAGGGACAGGTGTACGCAATCAGTGAGGACAAAATGAAACCGTGGAACGGAACAAAACACAAGACATGGAAAACACGGAACATGGAAGGGACTGATCGTGACAATCAGCATAGATTATTTAACACAAAGATTCAGAACTGCTGGTGCTGTGTATTTAATCATCTAATATAGACACCAGTACCTCCACTAAAGCCTGCCATAATGATATCAACATCAAATGCAAAAAAAGTAATTTTGTTTCCAATAGTAAAACCAAAAAAAAAAGCCAAACAAATAAAACGTGATGATGGACATGCGCCTCTTTAAAGGATTTTCTCAAATATATGTAGAATTTATGACTATAACAGAAAACAGCAAAGAGAAAAATGCAAGAATGCATATGGCGAAGGACGTATGGCAAGTATGGCAAATTCCTCCTAAATGTCTATATGGTTCCATCAATGCAATATTTGAAGCTCTATGAAATAAACAAACCAAATTGTTATCAGAACACTCCACTATATTCATGAAAAACACTTTCTCATGTACTCATGGTATAACTCATTTTTACTGTAGGAATTTGGAATAATAGGATGGCAAAATCCTGTTCATGCCTATTCTGTTCCATATATGCAATAGTTGAAGCACTATAAAATACACAATTCATATTGTTATCAAATCCTTCCAATATATTCTTGAAATACACTTTCTTGTGTATCCATACTATTACGTTCCAATGTTTTTACTTTAATTTGGAGTAAAAGGATGGCAAAATCCTCATAAACATGTATTCGTTCCACTATATAATCAGTTTTTGAAACTCTAGAAAACAAACTAGTCAAATTGTTATCAGATCCCTCCACAATATTCATGAAATCCACTTTCTCATGTACCCATGGTATGACTTTCAAGTGTTTTACTGTAGGAAGCTTGAGTAATAGGATGGCAAAATCCTCTTAAACATCTGTTCAGTTCAACATATATCACTACTCGAAGATCTATAAAATACACAATTCAAATTGTTATAAAATCACTCCACTACGTACTTGAAATAAACTTCCTCCTGTACCCATGATATGACTTTCAGTCATTTTTACTGCAGGAATTTGGAATAATGGAGTAGCAAAATTCTGTCGAATGTCTATTCAGTTCCATATATGTAATAATTGAAGCTCTATAAATAAATCAAATCAAATTGTTATCAGATCACTCCACTAAATTCTTGATATACACTATCTTATGTACCTGTGGTATGACTTTCAGTCATTTTTACAGTAGGAATTTAGAGTAATAGGATGGCAATATCCTGTGAAATGTCTATTCAGTTCACTATATATCACTACATGAAGCTGAGTGAAATGCACAAATCAAATTGTTATCAAATCACTTCATTAAATTCTTGAAATACAGTTTCTCTTGTACTCATGAATGACTTTCAGTCATTTTTACTGTAGGAATTTGGAGTAATAGGATGGCAAAAGCCTGTTAAATATCTATTTGGTTCACTACATATCACTTTTCCTTGTACCCATAATATAATGTTGAATATATTTACTGTAAAAATTTAAAGTATTGGGATGGCAAACTCATGTAAATTGCCTGTTTGGTTATATACATGCAACTTTAGAAAGTCTTTAAAATAAACAAATCAAATTGTTATCACATATCACTACTATACTCTTGAACTACTATACTATACTACTATTCTCATAGTCAGTGTAGACGTAGTTTAGGTAGGGGACGGGAGACGTTGTCACTTAGCCTCACAGGTTACATCTTGGCGATAAGCCTAAGGTTACATTATTATGTAAAGATTATTTTATTATTTGTGTAGCTTTTTTTGTACGTTAAAAGCACAGTAACCACGGACAGTTTAATCGTATAGGCCTAAATATTCGATACAGGACATGGAAAATTGAGCGCGAGCATCCCATAGCATGGAAAGCAGGTGCTCGTGACCAAGCTGCCTTTGTTGATGAGCTAAGAACCAGAACGTGCTGTGACTTCCAACGTCACAATGTGTCAATAACCTGGAATGATGCGTCATAAGAATAGATTATCGAATGCAAGATTATTTTTTACTGAAACATTACACATTGCGGACTCTGTGTGATGGCGCTTATCGAAAGTGCAAGGGAGTGTACTGTAGTCAGCATGCCAGATTATTGCGGTGAGTTTTGTTGTTGTTGTTTTTTCCAGATATAGCCATATGCCAAAGATTTTATGAGAACCCATACGTCAAATACAATGGTTAAAAAAGAAAAAAAATGTACAAAACTAGCTTGTACATTTCATGTTAAAATAATAAATGTTCTTACGTACTTGGTAGGTCTACCTTATATTAAAAACATTTATATAGTGTACGATCTGTAACTGTGTATCAGATCGAAAGCGTATGTGTGCAGAAGGTGTCATAAAAAAAAAAGAAAAGTGTTGTAACGGCCCTAGTGTCGCTGGACAAGGAGCAGGACGGACAGACGTGTATTAACACACGATAAAGACACCGGCGCTCATATGCAACATAAACAGTGAACATAAAACACGAATACAGATAACGAACTATGTGAACACGAACATGGGCATTGACCGACTAAGATGCACACTCCCACAGCGGTTTAAACACACAGACGTTACAAGACTAAACCATGTGCAGTTGCGCGTTAATTACACAGGCGTGGTTACAAACAAGACTATGAACTCCCACTGCACGCGGCGGGCCGTACCACATGGCTAGTGTGAAGGGGAGCGTTCCATGACAACTGTATATAAAATGTGTTAGACAAAATATAGCGTACCGGTCAAAGGTTCAGACACGCGTGACTGAATATATGTTTTTCAAAGGTTTAAATTCATTCTAATGTAATGGTATATACTTAGAATTTATAGAATATATATATTCTTCAATTCTATCTTCTCAGGGGAACCTCCTCCGTATGAGCCCATTTTCAGGCGACCAGTTAACAAGAGGCGAGTCCGGCAATCTCTCAGTGCTTCTCCGATTTACTCCTCCACATCAGCTGACTTTAAAAAACCATTTAAAGCTCTACACATCATGGATCACAGAATGTCTGTTATTAACGCTATACAAGAACTATACTAAGGCCATAGATCTAGACTAAGACTATAAAGTTATTTCACTTAGCTAAATAACTTTAATACATAATTTAAATCATGCAATGTGTAATAATATTTCTTGTTTTTGTTCAGGAGATGTGCAGACATTATCTGCTGTATTATTTTTGTGGCTGCCATTGTCACCTATATTCTTATTCGCTCCCTGGGTAAGAAACATTTCCAACTACACTTTCATGGGGGAAAAAAAATCATTATTATTGTGGGCTCAAGCGGAAGGTCTTTTACCCATGTATGGCTTGTGAGATATCCTTCTAACGGAGGTTCTAACACAGCGTGGCTGCTTGGAGACTCTCGTCATGTCGTGTTGCCCCAGAACTCCACTGGGATGTTTTGTGGAGCTGGAGTCAATGTGTAAGTCCCTCACATACTGGATAAGTATTTATATCTTCACAGGAATACCAAAACAGCACACCCAGTATGTAAGGAACACCGTCAGTATTCTTTCGAATGGACTTTAGTGAGTCGGACTAGGGTTACAATGGAGCTGTGCAGGTGCAAATCATGTGGAAACATGAAACATCAACAAGACAAGATGGGTTAGACTTTAGCTTTAAGATTTTCATGATTGGCACTGCACAGCAACAAGTGGAACCAATCAAATCACTTGTGTTTAATGATTGTCTCTAAACCAAGGGGTCCAAACTCAGGTCTAGGAGTGTCACAACACTGCAGAGTTTATTGGTTACCCCAGTCCAATTCACCCTCGAAGAAAGAACACTTAGCTGGGTAGTGGTGTGACTCTCCAGCACTGAATCCTGATACACATACTCAAAAAATTGAATAAAAATTGTTTATTTAATTGGCTAATATTCATGTGTCAAGCTGCATTTGTTTCCTGCATCCTCTCGTGTTTCAGTGACAAACCAAACGTCCTCTACTTTGACCTTCTGAAGTGTGCCAGAGCAACGACAGAAATGGACGCCATTCTAGAGGGTCTCCAGTGTCCAACCACTCAAGTGAGATTTCCACACAAATGTCCTGTTGACATTGTACAGAAACCAAACACGTATGTCAGTAGCCTTTTAGAAATATGCACATGAGACTCATTTATTACAAAACAGTTTAGCATGTAGTATGTGAATGCCAGTTTGTAAGTCTGGGGGCTTGGGTCTCCTTTTGCTGCTTGGTTTGGGAGCCTTTTGCTCTATCATGCAATGAACAATGTGTAAATAGTGTAGATAGAAATATAAAAAGCAACACTGTGTTTAGCTACTCAAATAAGATCTCCTTCACTCTGTGTGTTTGTGCGTTGGTTTGCAGGTCTGTGTTAAAAAATGCCCTTCAGAGTTCTGGAAGTTGCCCCCAGAGGCGTATGCCCCAAATGCCCTGCCTAAAGACTTCTTTCAGCAGCAGTATTGTGACCCTAGACTTGACCTCGCCCAAACCACATTGGTAAAACCTCACACTGCAAATAAGCAATGTAACCAGCTTCATCTCTGAGAAATAAACCCTCACCTCACTCTTGACAGAACAGAATTTGTCGTATCAAAAGTCTTTGCAATATGCAACTCTTTGTACATGTAATTCATGCATTGGCTTAGCCACTCACGCATACATAGCATTTGTGCATACATAGCATTCTGCATGTTAATGAGATTTTCACATGCATTTCCACTACAGAGTGTCCAAGACATCCTCAATCAAGAGCTTTGTCCATATTTCTACACGCCAAGTAAACCAGGTAAAGACAGCAGGATTACACAACTACCTGTTAATTTGTCCATTCTGTTTTGTAACAGTTTGACTATGCTATGTACCAAAACATAACCAAACCACCAGGAAAGTACTTATACCTGCAGTGATAAGTCAGCAGGTTTAATTGTTAGTCATATTATTTTCTGTCTCTCCCTCCACCCAGAACTAGGGAGATGTCTGCCTAGCTTTGACTGGCAGGACGTTCCTCCAGACTTCTCTCTCCCTGGATTCGCTTCCGTTAATGAAACAGTCGAGCACATAAAGGGATATATGGAGTAATCCTTCACACACACTCACACACACATTTCACTCTCAAGCTACTACACATATGCCAATCATCAGGACTATATTGTTTTTATTTCCACTGTGATGTTTCTGTCTCCTCTAGTGGAGGGTCTGGAGCGTAATGACGGCACCGTGCAGAGACCATACCACATGCCCAGGTCTCTGTGGCAAATCCTCCACAAGAGAGACAGCTTTCTCCCTTAATGAATAAACCATCCAGCATATATTTGAGTCTTTTTTCTGTTGTTGTAACTGTAAAACTGTTCTCAACAGCATTTCGACCACTGTTTTGTTCAAAAGAGATCTGACGGGGCGGCCTCTGGACTGATCCAGTTTTGACCGAACGGCAGACACACACTGGATGTTCTGGCAAACATTTACATATCTGGCTGGACCTTAACCATGTTGCTCTGTTTATTTGATACGCCTACTCTTTTCATATACCGCACTGCTTATTGTGTAGGAGTAGGCTTGCTCCTAAATGTGGAGTATATGAGAGGCTTAAGGGGAAGTTGATATATTTAATTGAGTTTTAGTTCTTTGCCAACCTCTCTCATTATGTGTGAAAGATCACATTTCATGGGATGCTACAAAATATATAGTTTTTAATTCCTGAGTGTAATAATGTCAAGATTGGCCACCCTCCTGGACTCCCTCTTTCCGTGGTTTCACGTCTTGCGCTGCAGGCCGCTCCCCCCTGCAGCGTTGGTCAAGACGGGTAGACGCTTACCTGGGATCTCGTCGTTATCAAAATAAACGTGAGCCTGCTTCTTCCGGGAACGACGAGATGCCCGTGTACAGGCAGCCACGACCAAGGCACACAGCAGGGTTTAAATACATGAACTAGAAACGAGGGACAGGTGTACGCAATCAGTGTGAGGACAAAATGAAACCGTGGAACGGAACAAAACACAAGACATGGAAAACACGGAACATGGAAGGGACTGATCGTGACAATCAGCATAGATTATTTAACACAAAGATTCAGAACTGCTGGTGCTGTGTATTTAATCATCTAATATAGACACCAGTACCTCCACTAAAGCCTGCCATAATGATATCAACATCAAATGCAAAAAAAGTAATTTTGTTTCCAATAGTAAAACCAAAAAAAAAAGCCAAACAAATAAAACGTGATGATGGACATGCGCCTCTTTAAAGGATTTTCTCAATAAATATATGTAGAATTTATGACTATAACAGAAAACAGCAAAGAGAAAAATGCAAGAATGCATATGGCGAAGGACGTATGGCAAGTATGGCAAATTCCTCCTAAATGTCTATATGGTTCCATCAATGCAATATTTGAAGCTCTATGAAATAAACAAACCAAATTGTTATCAGAACACTCCACTATATTCATGAAAAACACTTTCTCATGTACTCATGGTATAACTCATTTTTACTGTAGGAATTTGGAATAATAGGATGGCAAAATCCTGTTCATGCCTATTCTGTTCCATATATGCAATAGTTGAAGCACTATAAAATACACAATTCATATTGTTATCAAATCCTTCCAATATATTCTTGAAATACACTTTCTTGTGTATCCATACTATTACGTTCCAATGTTTTTACTTTAATTTGGAGTAAAAGGATGGCAAAATCCTCATAAACATGTATTCGTTCCACTATATAATCAGTTTTTGAAACTCTAGAAAACAAACTAGTCAAATTGTTATCAGATCCCTCCACAATATTCATGAAATCCACTTTCTCATGTACCCATGGTATGACTTTCAAGTGTTTTACTGTAGGAAGCTTGAGTAATAGGATGGCAAAATCCTCTTAAACATCTGTTCAGTTCAACATATATCACTACTCGAAGATCTATAAAATACACAATTCAAATTGTTATAAAATCACTCCACTACGTACTTGAAATAAACTTCCTCCTGTACCCATGATATGACTTTCAGTCATTTTTACTGCAGGAATTTGGAATAATGGAGTAGCAAAATTCTGTCGAATGTCTATTCAGTTCCATATATGTAATAATTGAAGCTCTATAAATAAATCAAATCAAATTGTTATCAGATCACTCCACTAAATTCTTGATATACACTATCTTATGTACCTGTGGTATGACTTTCAGTCATTTTTACAGTAGGAATTTAGAGTAATAGGATGGCAATATCCTGTGAAATGTCTATTCAGTTCACTATATATCACTACATGAAGCTGAGTGAAATGCACAAATCAAATTATTATCAAATCACTTCATTAAATTCTTGAAATACAGTTTCTCTTGTACTCATGAATGACTTTCAGTCATTTTTACTGTAGGAATTTGGAGTAATAGGATGGCAAAAGCCTGTTAAATATCTATTTGGTTCACTACATATCACTTTTCCTTGTACCCATAATATAATGTTGAATATATTTACTGTAAAAATTTAAAGTATTGGGATGGCAAACTCATGTAAATTGCCTGTTTGGTTATATACATGCAACTTTAGAAAGTCTTTAAAATAAACAAATCAAATTGTTATCACATATCACTACTATACTCCTGAACTACTATACTATACTACTATTCTCATAGTCAGTGTAGACGTAGTTTAGGTAGGGGACGGGAGACGTTGTCACTTAGCCTCACAGGTTACATCTTGGCGATAAGCCTAAGGTTACATTATTATGTAAAGATTATTTTATTATTTGTGTAGCTTTTTTTGTACGTTAAAAGCACAGTAACCACGGACAGTTTAATCGTATAGGCCTAAATATTCGATACAGGACATGGAAAATTGAGCGCGAGCATCCCACAGCATGGAAAGCAGGTGCTCGTGACCAAGCTGCCTTTGTTGATGAGCTAAGAACGAGAACGTGCTGTGACTTCCAACGTCACAATGTGTCAATAACCTGGAATGATGCGTCATAAGAATAGATTATCGAATGCAAGATTATTTTTTACTGAAACATTACACATTGCGGACTCTGTGTGATGGCGCTTATCGAAAGTGCAAGGGAGTGTACTGTAGTCAGCATGCCAGATTATTGCGGTGAGTTTTGTTGTTGTTGTTTTTTCCAGATATAGCCATATGCCAAAGATTTTATGAGAACCCATACGTCAAATACAATGGTTAAAAAAGAAAAAAAATGTACAAAACTAGCTTGTACATTTCATGTTAAAATAATAAATGTTCTTACGTACTTGGTAGGTCTACCTTATATTAAAAACATTTATATAGTGTACGATCTGTAACTGTGTATCAGATCGAAAGCGTATGTGTGCAGAAGGTGTCATAAAAAAAAAAGAAAAGTGTTGTAACGGCCCTAGTGTCGCTGGACAAGGAGCAGGACGGACAGACGTGTATTAACACACGATAAAGACACCGGCGCTCATATGCAACATAAACAGTGAACATAAAACACGAATACAGATAACGAACTATGTGAACACGAACATGGGCATTGACCGACTAAGATGCACACTCCCACAGCGGTTTAAACACACAGACGTTACAAGACTAAACCATGTGCAGTTGCGCGTTAATTACACAGGCGTGGTTACAAACAAGACTATGAACTCCCACTGCACGCGGCGGGCCGTACCACATGGCTAGTGTGAAGGGGAGCGTTCCATGACAACTGTATATAAAATGTGTTAGACAAAATATAGCGTACCGGTCAAAGGTTCAGACACGCGTGACTGAATATATGTTTTTCAAAGGTTTAAATTCATTCTAATGTAATGGTATATACTTAGAATTTATAGAATATATATATTCTTCAATTCTATCTTCTCAGGGGAACCTCCTCCGTATGAGCCCATTTTCAGGCGACCAGTTAACAAGAGGCGAGTCCGGCAATCTCTCAGTGCTTCTCCGATTTACTCCTCCACATCAGCTGACTTTAAAAAACCATTTAAAGCTCTACACATCATGGATCACAGAATGTCTGTTATTAACGCTATACAAGAACTATACTAAGGCCATAGATCTAGACTAAGACTATAAAGTTATTTCACTTAGCTAAATAACTTTAATACATAATTTAAATCATGCAATGTGTAATAATATTTCTTGTTTTTGTTCAGGAGATGTGCAGACATTATCTGCTGTATTATTTTTGTGGCTGCCATTGTCACCTATATTCTTATTCGCTCCCTGGGTAAGAAACATTTCCAACTACACTTTCATGGGGGAAAAAAAATCATTATTATTGTGGGCTCAAGCGGAAGGTCTTTTACCCATGTATGGCTTGTGAGATATCCTTCTAACGGAGGTTCTAACACAGCGTGGCTGCTTGGAGACTCTCGTCATGTCGTGTTGCCCCAGAACTCCACTGGGATGTTTTGTGGAGCTGGAGTCAATGTGTAAGTCCCTCACATACTGGATAAGTATTTATATCTTCACAGGAATACCAAAACAGCACACCCAGTATGTAAGGAACACCGTCAGTATTCTTTCGAATGGACTTTAGTGAGTCGGACTAGGGTTACAATGGAGCTGTGCAGGTGCAAATCATGTGGAAACATGAAACATCAACAAGACAAGATGGGTTAGACTTTAGCTTTAAGATTTTCATGATTGGCACTGCACAGCAACAAGTGGAACCAATCAAATCACTTGTGTTTAATGATTGTCTCTAAACCAAGGGGTCCAAACTCAGGTCTAGGAGTGTCACAACACTGCAGAGTTTATTGGTTACCCCAGTCCAATTCACCCTCGAAGAAAGAACACTTAGCTGGGTAGTGGTGTGACTCTCCAGCACTGAATCCTGATACACATACTCAAAAAATTGAATAAAAATTGTTTATTTAATTGGCTAATATTCATGTGTCAAGCTGCATTTGTTTCCTGCATCCTCTCGTGTTTCAGTGACAAACCAAACGTCCTCTACTTTGACCTTCTGAAGTGTGCCAGAGCAACGACAGAAATGGACGCCATTCTAGAGGGTCTCCAGTGTCCAACCACTCAAGTGAGATTTCCACACAAATGTCCTGTTGACATTGTACAGAAACCAAACACGTATGTCAGTAGCCTTTTAGAAATATGCACATGAGACTCATTTATTACAAAACAGTTTAGCATGTAGTATGTGAATGCCAGTTTGTAAGTCTGGGGGCTTGGGTCTCCTTTTGCTGCTTGGTTTGGGAGCCTTTTGCTCTATCATGCAATGAACAATGTGTAAATAGTGTAGATAGAAATATAAAAAGCAACACTGTGTTTAGCTACTCAAATAAGATCTCCTTCACTCTGTGTGTTTGTGCGTTGGTTTGCAGGTCTGTGTTAAAAAATGCCCTTCAGAGTTCTGGAAGTTGCCCCCAGAGGCGTATGCCCCAAATGCCCTGCCTAAAGACTTCTTTCAGCAGCAGTATTGTGACCCTAGACTTGACCTCGCCCAAACCACATTGGTAAAACCTCACACTGCAAATAAGCAATGTAACCAGCTTCATCTCTGAGAAATAAACCCTCACCTCACTCTTGACAGAACAGAATTTGTCGTATCAAAAGTCTTTGCAATATGCAACTCTTTGTACATGTAATTCATGCATTGGCTTAGCCACTCACGCATACATAGCATTTGTGCATACATAGCATTCTGCATGTTAATGAGATTTTCACATGCATTTCCACTACAGAGTGTCCAAGACATCCTCAATCAAGAGCTTTGTCCATATTTCTACACGCCAAGTAAACCAGGTAAAGACAGCAGGATTACACAACTACCTGTTAATTTGTCCATTCTGTTTTGTAACAGTTTGACTATGCTATGTACCAAAACATAACCAAACCACCAGGAAAGTACTTATACCTGCAGTGATAAGTCAGCAGGTTTAATTGTTAGTCATATTATTTTCTGTCTCTCCCTCCACCCAGAACTAGGGAGATGTCTGCCTAGCTTTGACTGGCAGGACGTTCCTCCAGACTTCTCTCTCCCTGGATTCGCTTCCGTTAATGAAACAGTCGAGCACATAAAGGGATATATGGAGTAATCCTTCACACACACTCACACACACATTTCACTCTCAAGCTACTACACATATGCCAATCATCAGGACTATATTGTTTTTATTTCCACTGTGATGTTTCTGTCTCCTCTAGTGGAGGGTCTGGAGCGTAATGACGGCACCGTGCAGAGACCATACCACATGCCCAGGTCTCTGTGGCAAATCCTCCACAAGAGAGACAGCTTTCTCCCTTAATGAATAAACCATCCAGCATATATTTGAGTCTTTTTTCTGTTGTTGTAACTGTAAAACTGTTCTCAACAGCATTTCGACCACTGTTTTGTTCAAAAGAGATCTGACGGGGCGGCCTCTGGACTGATCCAGTTTTGACCGAACGGCAGACACACACTGGATGTTCTGGCAAACATTTACATATCTGGCTGGACCTTAACCATGTTGCTCTGTTTATTTGATACGCCTACTCTTTTCATATACCGCACTGCTTATTGTGTAGGAGTAGGCTTGCTCCTAAATGTGGAGTATATGAGAGGCTTAAGGGGAAGTTGATATATTTAATTGAGTTTTAGTTCTTTGCCAACCTCTCTCATTATGTGTGAAAGATCACATTTCATGGGATGCTACAAAATATATAGTTTTTAATTCCTGAGTGTAATAATGTCAAGATTGGCCACCCTCCTGGACTCCCTCTTTCCGTGGTTTCACGTCTTGCGCTGCAGGCCGCTCCCCCCTGCAGCGTTGGTCAAGACGGGTAGACGCTTACCTGGGATCTCGTCGTTATCAAAATAAACGTGAGCCTGCTTCTTCCGGGAACGACGAGATGCCCGTGTACAGGCAGCCACGACCAAGGCACACAGCAGGGTTTAAATACATGAACTAGAAACGAGGGACAGGTGTACGCAATCAGTGTGAGGACAAAATGAAACCGTGGAACGGAACAAAACACAAGACATGGAAAACACGGAACATGGAAGGGACTGATCGTGACAATCAGCATAGATTATTTAACACAAAGATTCAGAACTGCTGGTGCTGTGTATTTAATCATCTAATATAGACACCAGTACCTCCACTAAAGCCTGCCATAATGATATCAACATCAAATGCAAAAAAAGTAATTTTGTTTCCAATAGTAAAACCAAAAAAAAAAGCCAAACAAATAAAACGTGATGATGGACATGCGCCTCTTTAAAGGATTTTCTCAATAAATATATGTAGAATTTATGACTATAACAGAAAACAGCAAAGAGAAAAATGCAAGAATGCATATGGCGAAGGACGTATGGCAAGTATGGCAAATTCCTCCTAAATGTCTATATGGTTCCATCAATGCAATATTTGAAGCTCTATGAAATAAACAAACCAAATTGTTATCAGAACACTCCACTATATTCATGAAAAACACTTTCTCATGTACTCATGGTATAACTCATTTTTACTGTAGGAATTTGGAATAATAGGATGGCAAAATCCTGTTCATGCCTATTCTGTTCCATATATGCAATAGTTGAAGCACTATAAAATACACAATTCATATTGTTATCAAATCCTTCCAATATATTCTTGAAATACACTTTCTTGTGTATCCATACTATTACGTTCCAATGTTTTTACTTTAATTTGGAGTAAAAGGATGGCAAAATCCTCATAAACATGTATTCGTTCCACTATATAATCAGTTTTTGAAACTCTAGAAAACAAACTAGTCAAATTGTTATCAGATCCCTCCACAATATTCATGAAATCCACTTTCTCATGTACCCATGGTATGACTTTCAAGTGTTTTACTGTAGGAAGCTTGAGTAATAGGATGGCAAAATCCTCTTAAACATCTGTTCAGTTCAACATATATCACTACTCGAAGATCTATAAAATACACAATTCAAATTGTTATAAAATCACTCCACTACGTACTTGAAATAAACTTCCTCCTGTACCCATGATATGACTTTCAGTCATTTTTACTGCAGGAATTTGGAATAATGGAGTAGCAAAATTCTGTCGAATGTCTATTCAGTTCCATATATGTAATAATTGAAGCTCTATAAATAAATCAAATCAAATTGTTATCAGATCACTCCACTAAATTCTTGATATACACTATCTTATGTACCTGTGGTATGACTTTCAGTCATTTTTACAGTAGGAATTTAGAGTAATAGGATGGCAATATCCTGTGAAATGTCTATTCAGTTCACTATATATCACTACATGAAGCTGAGTGAAATGCACAAATCAAATTGTTATCAAATCACTTCATTAAATTCTTGAAATACAGTTTCTCTTGTACTCATGAATGACTTTCAGTCATTTTTACTGTAGGAATTTGGAGTAATAGGATGGCAAAAGCCTGTTAAATATCTATTTGGTTCACTACATATCACTTTTCCTTGTACCCATAATATAATGTTGAATATATTTACTGTAAAAATTTAAAGTATTGGGATGGCAAACTCATGTAAATTGCCTGTTTGGTTATATACATGCAACTTTAGAAAGTCTTTAAAATAAACAAATCAAATTGTTATCACATATCACTACTATACTCTTGAACTACTATACTATACTACTATTCTCATAGTCAGTGTAGACGTAGTTTAGGTAGGGGACGGGAGACGTTGTCACTTAGCCTCACAGGTTACATCTTGGCGATAAGCCTAAGGTTACATTATTATGTAAAGATTATTTTATTATTTGTGTAGCTTTTTTTGTACGTTAAAAGCACAGTAACCACGGACAGTTTAATCGTATAGGCCTAAATATTCGATACAGGACATGGAAAATTGAGCGCGAGCATCCCATAGCATGGAAAGCAGGTGCTCGTGACCAAGCTGCCTTTGTTGATGAGCTAAGAACCAGAACGTGCTGTGACTTCCAACGTCACAATGTGTCAATAACCTGGAATGATGCGTCATAAGAATAGATTATCGAATGCAAGATTATTTTTTACTGAAACATTACACATTGCGGACTCTGTGTGATGGCGCTTATCGAAAGTGCAAGGGAGTGTACTGTAGTCAGCATGCCAGATTATTGCGGTGAGTTTTGTTGTTGTTGTTTTTTCCAGATATAGCCATATGCCAAAGATTTTATGAGAACCCATACGTCAAATACAATGGTTAAAAAAGAAAAAAAATGTACAAAACTAGCTTGTACATTTCATGTTAAAATAATAAATGTTCTTACGTACTTGGTAGGTCTACCTTATATTAAAAACATTTATATAGTGTACGATCTGTAACTGTGTATCAGATCGAAAGCATATGTGTGCAGAAGGTGTCATAAAAAAAAAGAAAAGTGTTGTAACGGCCCTAGTGTCGCTGGACAAGGAGCAGGACGGACAGACGTGTATTAACACACGATAAAGACACCGGCGCTCATATGCAACATAAACAGTGAACATAAAACACGAATACAGATAACGAACTATGTGAACACGAACATGGGCATTGACCGACTAAGATGCACACTCCCACAGCGGTTTAAACACACAGACGTTACAAGACTAAACCATGTGCAGTTGCGCGTTAATTACACAGGCGTGGTTACAAACAAGACTATGAACTCCCACTGCACGCGGCGGGCCGTACCACATGGCTAGTGTGAAGGGGAGCGTTCCATGACAACTGTATATAAAATGTGTTAGACAAAATATAGCGTACCGGTCAAAGGTTCAGACACGCGTGACTGAATATATGTTTTTCAAAGGTTTAAATTCATTCTAATGTAATGGTATATACTTAGAATTTATAGAATATATATATTCTTCAATTCTATCTTCTCAGGGGAACCTCCTCCGTATGAGCCCATTTTCAGGCGACCAGTTAACAAGAGGCGAGTCCGGCAATCTCTCAGTGCTTCTCCGATTTACTCCTCCACATCAGCTGACTTTAAAAAAACATTTAAAGCTCTACACATCATGGATCACAGAATGTCTGTTATTAACGCTATACAAGAACTATACTAAGGCCATAGATCTAGACTAAGACTATAAAGTTATTTCACTTAGCTAAATAACTTTAATACATAATTTAAATCATGCAATGTGTAATAATATTTCTTGTTTTTGTTCAGGAGATGTGCAGACATTATCTGCTGTATTATTTTTGTGGCTGCCATTGTCACCTATATTCTTATTCGCTCCCTGGGTAAGAAACATTTCCAACTACACTTTCATGGGGGAAAAAAAATCATTATTATTGTGGGCTCAAGCGGAAGGTCTTTTACCCATGTATGGCTTGTGAGATATCCTTCTAACGGAGGTTCTAACACAGCGTGGCTGCTTGGAGACTCTCGTCATGTCGTGTTGCCCCAGAACTCCACTGGGATGTTTTGTGGAGCTGGAGTCAATGTGTAAGTCCCTCACATACTGGATAAGTATTTATATCTTCACAGGAATACCAAAACAGCACACCCAGTATGTAAGGAACACCGTCAGTATTCTTTCGAATGGACTTTAGTGAGTCGGACTAGGGTTACAATGGAGCTGTGCAGGTGCAAATCATGTGGAAACATGAAACATCAACAAGACAAGATGGGTTAGACTTTAGCTTTAAGATTTTCATGATTGGCACTGCACAGCAACAAGTGGAACCAATCAAATCACTTGTGTTTAATGATTGTCTCTAAACCAAGGGGTCCAAACTCAGGTCTAGGAGTGTCACAACACTGCAGAGTTTATTGGTTACCCCAGTCCAATTCACCCTCGAAGAAAGAACACTTAGCTGGGTAGTGGTGTGACTCTCCAGCACTGAATCCTGATACACATACTCAAAAAATTGAATAAAAATTGTTTATTTAATTGGCTAATATTCATGTGTCAAGCTGCATTTGTTTCCTGCATCCTCTCGTGTTTCAGTGACAAACCAAACGTCCTCTACTTTGACCTTCTGAAGTGTGCCAGAGCAACGACAGAAATGGACGCCATTCTAGAGGGTCTCCAGTGTCCAACCACTCAAGTGAGATTTCCACACAAATGTCCTGTTGACATTGTACAGAAACCAAACACGTATGTCAGTAGCCTTTTAGAAATATGCACATGAGACTCATTTATTACAAAACAGTTTAGCATGTAGTATGTGAATGCCAGTTTGTAAGTCTGGGGGCTTGGGTCTCCTTTTGCTGCTTGGTTTGGGAGCCTTTTGCTCTATCATGCAATGAACAATGTGTAAATAGTGTAGATAGAAATATAAAAAGCAACACTGTGTTTAGCTACTCAAATAAGATCTCCTTCACTCTGTGTGTTTGTGCGTTGGTTTGCAGGTCTGTGTTAAAAAATGCCCTTCAGAGTTCTGGAAGTTGCCCCCAGAGGCGTATGCCCCAAATGCCCTGCCTAAAGACTTCTTTCAGCAGCAGTATTGTGACCCTAGACTTGACCTCGCCCAAACCACATTGGTAAAACCTCACACTGCAAATAAGCAATGTAACCAGCTTCATCTCTGAGAAATAAACCCTCACCTCACTCTTGACAGAACAGAATTTGTCGTATCAAAAGTCTTTGCAATATGCAACTCTTTGTACATGTAATTCATGCATTGGCTTAGCCACTCACGCATACATAGCATTTGTGCATACATAGCATTCTGCATGTTAATGAGATTTTCACATGCATTTCCACTACAGAGTGTCCAAGACATCCTCAATCAAGAGCTTTGTCCATATTTCTACACGCCAAGTAAACCAGGTAAAGACAGCAGGATTACACAACTACCTGTTAATTTGTCCATTCTGTTTTGTAACAGTTTGACTATGCTATGTACCAAAACATAACCAAACCACCAGGAAAGTACTTATACCTGCAGTGATAAGTCAGCAGGTTTAATTGTTAGTCATATTATTTTCTGTCTCTCCCTCCACCCAGAACTAGGGAGATGTCTGCCTAGCTTTGACTGGCAGGACGTTCCTCCAGACTTCTCTCTCCCTGGATTCGCTTCCGTTAATGAAACAGTCGAGCACATAAAGGGATATATGGAGTAATCCTTCACACACACTCACACACACATTTCACTCTCAAGCTACTACACATATGCCAATCATCAGGACTATATTGTTTTTATTTCCACTGTGATGTTTCTGTCTCCTCTAGTGGAGGGTCTGGAGCGTAATGACGGCACCGTGCAGAGACCATACCACATGCCCAGGTCTCTGTGGCAAATCCTCCACAAGAGAGACAGCTTTCTCCCTTAATGAATAAACCATCCAGCATATATTTGAGTCTTTTTTCTGTTGTTGTAACTGTAAAACTGTTCTCAACAGCATTTCGACCACTGTTTTGTTCAAAAGAGATCTGACGGGGCGGCCTCTGGACTGATCCAGTTTTGACCGAACGGCAGACACACACTGGATGTTCTGGCAAACATTTACATATCTGGCTGGACCTTAACCATGTTGCTCTGTTTATTTGATACGCCTACTCTTTTCATATACCGCACTGCTTATTGTGTAGGAGTAGGCTTGCTCCTAAATGTGGAGTATATGAGAGGCTTAAGGGGAAGTTGATATATTTAATTGAGTTTTAGTTCTTTGCCAACCTCTCTCATTATGTGTGAAAGATCACATTTCATGGGATGCTACAAAATATATAGTTTTTAATTCCTGAGTGTAATAATGTCAAGATTGGCCACCCTCCTGGACTCCCTCTTTCCGTGGTTTCACGTCTTGCGCTGCAGGCCGCTCCCCCCTGCAGCGTTGGTCAAGACGGGTAGACGCTTACCTGGGATCTCGTCGTTATCAAAATAAACGTGAGCCTGCTTCTTCCGGGAACGACGAGATGCCCGTGTACAGGCAGCCACGACCAAGGCACACAGCAGGGTTTAAATACATGAACTAGAAACGAGGGACAGGTGTACGCAATCAGTGTGAGGACAAAATGAAACCGTGGAACGGAACAAAACACAAGACATGGAAAACACGGAACATGGAAGGGACTGATCGTGACAATCAGCATAGATTATTTAACACAAAGATTCAGAACTGCTGGTGCTGTGTATTTAATCATCTAATATAGACACCAGTACCTCCACTAAAGCCTGCCATAATGATATCAACATCAAATGCAAAAAAAGTAATTTTGTTTCCAATAGTAAAACCAAAAAAAAAAGCCAAACAAATAAAACGTGATGATGGACATGCGCCTCTTTAAAGGATTTTCTCAATAAATATATGTAGAATTTATGACTATAACAGAATACAGCAAAGAGAAAAATGCAAGAATGCATATGGCGAAGGACGTATGGCAAGTATGGCAAATTCCTCCTAAATGTCTATATGGTTCCATCAATGCAATATTTGAAGCTCTATGAAATAAACAAACCAAATTGTTATCAGAACACTCCACTATATTCATGAAAAACACTTTCTCATGTACTCATGGTATAACTCATTTTTACTGTAGGAATTTGGAATAATAGGATGGCAAAATCCTGTTCATGCCTATTCTGTTCCATATATGCAATAGTTGAAGCACTATAAAATACACAATTCATATTGTTATCAAATCCTTCCAATATATTCTTGAAATACACTTTCTTGTGTATCCATACTATTACGTTCCAATGTTTTTACTTTAATTTGGAGTAAAAGGATGGCAAAATCCTCATAAACATGTATTCGTTCCACTATATAATCAGTTTTTGAAACTCTAGAAAACAAACTAGTCAAATTGTTATCAGATCCCTCCACAATATTCATGAAATCCACTTTCTCATGTACCCATGGTATGACTTTCAAGTGTTTTACTGTAGGAAGCTTGAGTAATAGGATGGCAAAATCCTCTTAAACATCTGTTCAGTTCAACATATATCACTACTCGAAGATCTATAAAATACACAATTCAAATTGTTATAAAATCACTCCACTACGTACTTGAAATAAACTTCCTCCTGTACCCATGATATGACTTTCAGTCATTTTTACTGCAGGAATTTGGAATAATGGAGTAGCAAAATTCTGTCGAATGTCTATTCAGTTCCATATATGTAATAATTGAAGCTCTATAAATAAATCAAATCAAATTGTTATCAGATCACTCCACTAAATTCTTGATATACACTATCTTATGTACCTGTGGTATGACTTTCAGTCATTTTTACAGTAGGAATTTAGAGTAATAGGATGGCAATATCCTGTGAAATGTCTATTCAGTTCACTATATATCACTACATGAAGCTGAGTGAAATGCACAAATCAAATTGTTATCAAATCACTTCATTAAATTCTTGAAATACAGTTTCTCTTGTACTCATGAATGACTTTCAGTCATTTTTACTGTAGGAATTTGGAGTAATAGGATGGCAAAAGCCTGTTAAATATCTATTTGGTTCACTACATATCACTTTTCCTTGTACCCATAATATAATGTTGAATATATTTACTGTAAAAATTTAAAGTATTGGGATGGCAAACTCATGTAAATTGCCTGTTTGGTTATATACATGCAACTTTAGAAAGTCTTTAAAATAAACAAATCAAATTGTTATCACATATCACTACTATACTCCTGAACTACTATACTATACTACTATTCTCATAGTCAGTGTAGACGTAGTTTAGGTAGGGGACGGGAGACGTTGTCACTTAGCCTCACAGGTTACATCTTGGCGATAAGCCTAAGGTTACATTATTATGTAAAGATTATTTTATTATTTGTGTAGCTTTTTTTGTACGTTAAAAGCACAGTAACCACGGACAGTTTAATCGTATAGGCCTAAATATTCGATACAGGACATGGAAAATTGAGCGCGAGCATCCCACAGCATGGAAAGCAGGTGCTCGTGACCAAGCTGCCTTTGTTGATGAGCTAAGAACGAGAACGTGCTGTGACTTCCAACGTCACAATGTGTCAATAACCTGGAATGATGCGTCATAAGAATAGATTATCGAATGCAAGATTATTTTTTACTGAAACATTACACATTGCGGACTCTGTGTGATGGCGCTTATCGAAAGTGCAAGGGAGTGTACTGTAGTCAGCATGCCAGATTATTGCGGTGAGTTTTGTTGTTGTTGTTTTTTCCAGATATAGCCATATGCCAAAGATTTTATGAGAACCCATACGTCAAATACAATGGTTAAAAAAGAAAAAAAATGTACAAAACTAGCTTGTACATTTCATGTTAAAATAATAAATGTTCTTACGTACTTGGTAGGTCTACCTTATATTAAAAACATTTATATAGTGTACGATCTGTAACTGTGTATCAGATCGAAAGCGTATGTGTGCAGAAGGTGTCATAAAAAAAAAAGAAAAGTGTTGTAACGGCCCTAGTGTCGCTGGACAAGGAGCAGGACGGACAGACGTGTATTAACACACGATAAAGACACCGGCGCTCATATGCAACATAAACAGTGAACATAAAACACGAATACAGATAACGAACTATGTGAACACGAACATGGGCATTGACCGACTAAGATGCACACTCCCACAGCGGTTTAAACACACAGACGTTACAAGACTAAACCATGTGCAGTTGCGCGTTAATTACACAGGCGTGGTTACAAACAAGACTATGAACTCCCACTGCACGCGGCGGGCCGTACCACATGGCTAGTGTGAAGGGGAGCGTTCCATGACAACTGTATATAAAATGTGTTAGACAAAATATAGCGTACCGGTCAAAGGTTCAGACACGCGTGACTGAATATATGTTTTTCAAAGGTTTAAATTCATTCTAATGTAATGGTATATACTTAGAATTTATAGAATATATATATTCTTCAATTCTATCTTCTCAGGGGAACCTCCTCCGTATGAGCCCATTTTCAGGCGACCAGTTAACAAGAGGCGAGTCCGGCAATCTCTCAGTGCTTCTCCGATTTACTCCTCCACATCAGCTGACTTTAAAAAACCATTTAAAGCTCTACACATCATGGATCACAGAATGTCTGTTATTAACGCTATACAAGAACTATACTAAGGCCATAGATCTAGACTAAGACTATAAAGTTATTTCACTTAGCTAAATAACTTTAATACATAATTTAAATCATGCAATGTGTAATAATATTTCTTGTTTTTGTTCAGGAGATGTGCAGACATTATCTGCTGTATTATTTTTGTGGCTGCCATTGTCACCTATATTCTTATTCGCTCCCTGGGTAAGAAACATTTCCAACTACACTTTCATGGGGGAAAAAAAATCATTATTATTGTGGGCTCAAGCGGAAGGTCTTTTACCCATGTATGGCTTGTGAGATATCCTTCTAACGGAGGTTCTAACACAGCGTGGCTGCTTGGAGACTCTCGTCATGTCGTGTTGCCCCAGAACTCCACTGGGATGTTTTGTGGAGCTGGAGTCAATGTGTAAGTCCCTCACATACTGGATAAGTATTTATATCTTCACAGGAATACCAAAACAGCACACCCAGTATGTAAGGAACACCGTCAGTATTCTTTCGAATGGACTTTAGTGAGTCGGACTAGGGTTACAATGGAGCTGTGCAGGTGCAAATCATGTGGAAACATGAAACATCAACAAGACAAGATGGGTTAGACTTTAGCTTTAAGATTTTCATGATTGGCACTGCACAGCAACAAGTGGAACCAATCAAATCACTTGTGTTTAATGATTGTCTCTAAACCAAGGGGTCCAAACTCAGGTCTAGGAGTGTCACAACACTGCAGAGTTTATTGGTTACCCCAGTCCAATTCACCCTCGAAGAAAGAACACTTAGCTGGGTAGTGGTGTGACTCTCCAGCACTGAATCCTGATACACATACTCAAAAAATTGAATAAAAATTGTTTATTTAATTGGCTAATATTCATGTGTCAAGCTGCATTTGTTTCCTGCATCCTCTCGTGTTTCAGTGACAAACCAAACGTCCTCTACTTTGACCTTCTGAAGTGTGCCAGAGCAACGACAGAAATGGACGCCATTCTAGAGGGTCTCCAGTGTCCAACCACTCAAGTGAGATTTCCACACAAATGTCCTGTTGACATTGTACAGAAACCAAACACGTATGTCAGTAGCCTTTTAGAAATATGCACATGAGACTCATTTATTACAAAACAGTTTAGCATGTAGTATGTGAATGCCAGTTTGTAAGTCTGGGGGCTTGGGTCTCCTTTTGATGCTTGGTTTGGGAGCCTTTTGCTCTATCATGCAATGAACAATGTGTAAATAGTGTAGATAGAAATATAAAAAGCAACACTGTGTTTAGCTACTCAAATAAGATCTCCTTCACTCTGTGTGTTTGTGCGTTGGTTTGCAGGTCTGTGTTAAAAAATGCCCTTCAGAGTTCTGGAAGTTGCCCCCAGAGGCGTATGCCCCAAATGCCCTGCCTAAAGACTTCTTTCAGCAGCAGTATTGTGACCCTAGACTTGACCTCGCCCAAACCACATTGGTAAAACCTCACACTGCAAATAAGCAATGTAACCAGCTTCATCTCTGAGAAATAAACCCTCACCTCACTCTTGACAGAACAGAATTTGTCGTATCAAAAGTCTTTGCAATATGCAACTCTTTGTACATGTAATTCATGCATTGGCTTAGCCACTCACGCATACATAGCATTTGTGCATACATAGCATTCTGCATGTTAATGAGATTTTCACATGCATTTCCACTACAGAGTGTCCAAGACATCCTCAATCAAGAGCTTTGTCCATATTTCTACACGCCAAGTAAACCAGGTAAAGACAGCAGGATTACACAACTACCTGTTAATTTGTCCATTCTGTTTTGTAACAGTTTGACTATGCTATGTACCAAAACATAACCAAACCACCAGGAAAGTACTTATACCTGCAGTGATAAGTCAGCAGGTTTAATTGTTAGTCATATTATTTTCTGTCTCTCCCTCCACCCAGAACTAGGGAGATGTCTGCCTAGCTTTGACTGGCAGGACGTTCCTCCAGACTTCTCTCTCCCTGGATTCGCTTCCGTTAATGAAACAGTCGAGCACATAAAGGGATATATGGAGTAATCCTTCACACACACTCACACACACATTTCACTCTCAAGCTACTACACATATGCCAATCATCAGGACTATATTGTTTTTATTTCCACTGTGATGTTTCTGTCTCCTCTAGTGGAGGGTCTGGAGCGTAATGACGGCACCGTGCAGAGACCATACCACATGCCCAGGTCTCTGTGGCAAATCCTCCACAAGAGAGACAGCTTTCTCCCTTAATGAATAAACCATCCAGCATATATTTGAGTCTTTTTTCTGTTGTTGTAACTGTAAAACTGTTCTCAACAGCATTTCGACCACTGTTTTGTTCAAAAGAGATCTGACGGGGCGGCCTCTGGACTGATCCAGTTTTGACCGAACGGCAGACACACACTGGATGTTCTGGCAAACATTTACATATCTGGCTGGACCTTAACCATGTTGCTCTGTTTATTTGATACGCCTACTCTTTTCATATACCGCACTGCTTATTGTGTAGGAGTAGGCTTGCTCCTAAATGTGGAGTATATGAGAGGCTTAAGGGGAAGTTGATATATTTAATTGAGTTTTAGTTCTTTGCCAACCTCTCTCATTATGTGTGAAAGATCACATTTCATGGGATGCTACAAAATATATAGTTTTTAATTCCTGAGTGTAATAATGTCAAGATTGGCCACCCTCCTGGACTCCCTCTTTCCGTGGTTTCACGTCTTGCGCTGCAGGCCGCTCCCCCCTGCAGCGTTGGTCAAGACGGGTAGACGCTTACCTGGGATCTCGTCGTTATCAAAATAAACGTGAGCCTGCTTCTTCCGGGAACGACGAGATGCCCGTGTACAGGCAGCCACGACCAAGGCACACAGCAGGGTTTAAATACATGAACTAGAAACGAGGGACAGGTGTACGCAATCAGTGTGAGGACAAAATGAAACCGTGGAACGGAACAAAACACAAGACATGGAAAACACGGAACATGGAAGGGACTGATCGTGACAATCAGCATAGATTATTTAACACAAAGATTCAGAACTGCTGGTGCTGTGTATTTAATCATCTAATATAGACACCAGTACCTCCACTAAAGCCTGCCATAATGATATCAACATCAAATGCAAAAAAAGTAATTTTGTTTCCAATAGTAAAACCAAAAAAAAAAGCCAAACAAATAAAACGTGATGATGGACATGCGCCTCTTTAAAGGATTTTCTCAATAAATATATGTAGAATTTATGACTATAACAGAAAACAGCAAAGAGAAAAATGCAAGAATGCATATGGCGAAGGACGTATGGCAAGTATGGCAAATTCCTCCTAAATGTCTATATGGTTCCATCAATGCAATATTTGAAGCTCTATGAAATAAACAAACCAAATTGTTATCAGAACACTCCACTATATTCATGAAAAACACTTTCTCATGTACTCATGGTATAACTCATTTTTACTGTAGGAATTTGGAATAATAGGATGGCAAAATCCTGTTCATGCCTATTCTGTTCCATATATGCAATAGTTGAAGCACTATAAAATACACAATTCATATTGTTATCAAATCCTTCCAATATATTCTTGAAATACACTTTCTTGTGTATCCATACTATTACGTTCCAATGTTTTTACTTTAATTTGGAGTAAAAGGATGGCAAAATCCTCATAAACATGTATTCGTTCCACTATATAATCAGTTTTTGAAACTCTAGAAAACAAACTAGTCAAATTGTTATCAGATCCCTCCACAATATTCATGAAATCCACTTTCTCATGTACCCATGGTATGACTTTCAAGTGTTTTACTGTAGGAAGCTTGAGTAATAGGATGGCAAAATCCTCTTAAACATCTGTTCAGTTCAACATATATCACTACTCGAAGATCTATAAAATACACAATTCAAATTGTTATAAAATCACTCCACTACGTACTTGAAATAAACTTCCTCCTGTACCCATGATATGACTTTCAGTCATTTTTACTGCAGGAATTTGGAATAATGGAGTAGCAAAATTCTGTCGAATGTCTATTCAGTTCCATATATGTAATAATTGAAGCTCTATAAATAAATCAAATCAAATTGTTATCAGATCACTCCACTAAATTCTTGATATACACTATCTTATGTACCTGTGGTATGACTTTCAGTCATTTTTACAGTAGGAATTTAGAGTAATAGGATGGCAATATCCTGTGAAATGTCTATTCAGTTCACTATATATCACTACATGAAGCTGAGTGAAATGCACAAATCAAATTGTTATCAAATCACTTCATTAAATTCTTGAAATACAGTTTCTCTTGTACTCATGAATGACTTTCAGTCATTTTTACTGTAGGAATTTGGAGTAATAGGATGGCAAAAGCCTGTTAAATATCTATTTGGTTCACTACATATCACTTTTCCTTGTACCCATAATATAATGTTGAATATATTTACTGTAAAAATTTAAAGTATTGGGATGGCAAACTCATGTAAATTGCCTGTTTGGTTATATACATGCAACTTTAGAAAGTCTTTAAAATAAACAAATCAAATTGTTATCACATATCACTACTATACTCTTGAACTACTATACTATACTACTATTCTCATAGTCAGTGTAGACGTAGTTTAGGTAGGGGACGGGAGACGTTGTCACTTAGCCTCACAGGTTACATCTTGGCGATAAGCCTAAGGTTACATTATTATGTAAAGATTATTTTATTATTTGTGTAGCTTTTTTTGTACGTTAAAAGCACAGTAACCACGGACAGTTTAATCGTATAGGCCTAAATATTCGATACAGGACATGGAAAATTGAGCGCGAGCATCCCATAGCATGGAAAGCAGGCGCTCGTGACCAAGCTGCCTTTGTTGATGAGCTAAGAACGAGAACGTGCTGTGACTTCCAACATCACAATGTGTTAATAACCTGGAATGATGCGTCATAAGAATAGATTATCGAATGCAAGATTATTTTTTACTGAAACATTACACATTGCGGACTCTGTGTGATGGCGCTTATCGAAAGTGCAAGGGAGTGTACTGTAGTCAGCATGCCAGATTATTGCGGTGAGTTTTGTTGTTGTTGTTTTTTCCAGATATAGCCATATGCCAAAGATTTTATGAGAACCCATACGTCAAATACAATGGTTAAAAAAGAAAAAAAAATGTACAAAACTAGCTTGTACATTTCATGTTAAAATAATAAATGTTCTTACGTACTTGGTAGGTCTACCTTATATTAAAAACATTTATATAGTGTACGATCTGTAACTGTGTATCAGATCGAAAGCGTATGTGTGCAGAAGGTGTCATAAAAAAAAAAGAAAAGTGTTGTAACGGCCCTAGTGTCGCTGGACAAGGAGCAGGACGGACAGACGTGTATTAACACACGATAAAGACACCGGCGCTCATATGCAACATAAACAGTGAACATAAAACACGAATACAGATAACGAACTATGTGAACACGAACATGGGCATTGACCGACTAAGATGCACACTCCCACAGCGGTTTAAACACACAGACGTTACAAGACTAAACCATGTGCAGTTGCGCGTTAATTACACAGGCGTGGTTACAAACAAGACTATGAACTCCCACTGCACGCGGCGGGCCGTACCACATGGCTAGTGTGAAGGGGAGCGTTCCATGACAACTGTATATAAAATGTGTTAGACAAAATATAGCGTACCGGTCAAAGGTTCAGACACGCGTGACTGAATATATGTTTTTCAAAGGTTTAAATTCATTCTAATGTAATGGTATATACTTAGAATTTATAGAATATATATATTCTTCAATTCTATCTTCTCAGGGGAACCTCCTCCGTATGAGCCCATTTTCAGGCGACCAGTTAACAAGAGGCGAGTCCGGCAATCTCTCAGTGCTTCTCCGATTTACTCCTCCACATCAGCTGACTTTAAAAAACCATTTAAAGCTCTACACATCATGGATCACAGAATGTCTGTTATTAACGCTATACAAGAACTATACTAAGGCCATAGATCTAGACTAAGACTATAAAGTTATTTCACTTAGCTAAATAACTTTAATACATAATTTAAATCATGCAATGTGTAATAATATTTCTTGTTTTTGTTCAGGAGATGTGCAGACATTATCTGCTGTATTATTTTTGTGGCTGCCATTGTCACCTATATTCTTATTCGCTCCCTGGGTAAGAAACATTTCCAACTACACTTTCATGGGGGAAAAAAAATCATTATTATTGTGGGCTCAAGCGGAAGGTCTTTTACCCATGTATGGCTTGTGAGATATCCTTCTAACGGAGGTTCTAACACAGCGTGGCTGCTTGGAGACTCTCGTCATGTCGTGTTGCCCCAGAACTCCACTGGGATGTTTTGTGGAGCTGGAGTCAATGTGTAAGTCCCTCACATACTGGATAAGTATTTATATCTTCACAGGAATACCAAAACAGCACACCCAGTATGTAAGGAACACCGTCAGTATTCTTTCGAATGGACTTTAGTGAGTCGGACTAGGGTTACAATGGAGCTGTGCAGGTGCAAATCATGTGGAAACATGAAACATCAACAAGACAAGATGGGTTAGACTTTAGCTTTAAGATTTTCATGATTGGCACTGCACAGCAACAAGTGGAACCAATCAAATCACTTGTGTTTAATGATTGTCTCTAAACCAAGGGGTCCAAACTCAGGTCTAGGAGTGTCACAACACTGCAGAGTTTATTGGTTACCCCAGTCCAATTCACCCTCGAAGAAAGAACACTTAGCTGGGTAGTGGTGTGACTCTCCAGCACTGAATCCTGATACACATACTCAAAAAATTGAATAAAAATTGTTTATTTAATTGGCTAATATTCATGTGTCAAGCTGCATTTGTTTCCTGCATCCTCTCGTGTTTCAGTGACAAACCAAACGTCCTCTACTTTGACCTTCTGAAGTGTGCCAGAGCAACGACAGAAATGGACGCCATTCTAGAGGGTCTCCAGTGTCCAACCACTCAAGTGAGATTTCCACACAAATGTCCTGTTGACATTGTACAGAAACCAAACACGTATGTCAGTAGCCTTTTAGAAATATGCACATGAGACTCATTTATTACAAAACAGTTTAGCATGTAGTATGTGAATGCCAGTTTGTAAGTCTGGGGGCTTGGGTCTCCTTTTGCTGCTTGGTTTGGGAGCCTTTTGCTCTATCATGCAATGAACAATGTGTAAATAGTGTAGATAGAAATATAAAAAGCAACACTGTGTTTAGCTACTCAAATAAGATCTCCTTCACTCTGTGTGTTTGTGCGTTGGTTTGCAGGTCTGTGTTAAAAAATGCCCTTCAGAGTTCTGGAAGTTGCCCCCAGAGGCGTATGCCCCAAATGCCCTGCCTAAAGACTTCTTTCAGCAGCAGTATTGTGACCCTAGACTTGACCTCGCCCAAACCACATTGGTAAAACCTCACACTGCAAATAAGCAATGTAACCAGCTTCATCTCTGAGAAATAAACCCTCACCTCACTCTTGACAGAACAGAATTTGTCGTATCAAAAGTCTTTGCAATATGCAACTCTTTGTACATGTAATTCATGCATTGGCTTAGCCACTCACGCATACATAGCATTTGTGCATACATAGCATTCTGCATGTTAATGAGATTTTCACATGCATTTCCACTACAGAGTGTCCAAGACATCCTCAATCAAGAGCTTTGTCCATATTTCTACACGCCAAGTAAACCAGGTAAAGACAGCAGGATTACACAACTACCTGTTAATTTGTCCATTCTGTTTTGTAACAGTTTGACTATGCTATGTACCAAAACATAACCAAACCACCAGGAAAGTACTTATACCTGCAGTGATAAGTCAGCAGGTTTAATTGTTAGTCATATTATTTTCTGTCTCTCCCTCCACCCAGAACTAGGGAGATGTCTGCCTAGCTTTGACTGGCAGGACGTTCCTCCAGACTTCTCTCTCCCTGGATTCGCTTCCGTTAATGAAACAGTCGAGCACATAAAGGGATATATGGAGTAATCCTTCACACACACTCACACACACATTTCACTCTCAAGCTACTACACATATGCCAATCATCAGGACTATATTGTTTTTATTTCCACTGTGATGTTTCTGTCTCCTCTAGTGGAGGGTCTGGAGCGTAATGACGGCACCGTGCAGAGACCATACCACATGCCCAGGTCTCTGTGGCAAATCCTCCACAAGAGAGACAGCTTTCTCCCTTAATGAATAAACCATCCAGCATATATTTGAGTCTTTTTTCTGTTGTTGTAACTGTAAAACTGTTCTCAACAGCATTTCGACCACTGTTTTGTTCAAAAGAGATCTGACGGGGCGGCCTCTGGACTGATCCAGTTTTGACCGAACGGCAGACACACACTGGATGTTCTGGCAAACATTTACATATCTGGCTGGACCTTAACCATGTTGCTCTGTTTATTTGATACGCCTACTCTTTTCATATACCGCACTGCTTATTGTGTAGGAGTAGGCTTGCTCCTAAATGTGGAGTATATGAGAGGCTTAAGGGGAAGTTGATATATTTAATTGAGTTTTAGTTCTTTGCCAACCTCTCTCATTATGTGTGAAAGATCACATTTCATGGGATGCTACAAAATATATAGTTTTTAATTCCTGAGTGTAATAATGTCAAGATTGGCCACCCTCCTGGACTCCCTCTTTCCGTGGTTTCACGTCTTGCGCTGCAGGCCGCTCCCCCCTGCAGCGTTGGTCAAGACGGGTAGACGCTTACCTGGGATCTCGTCGTTATCAAAATAAACGTGAGCCTGCTTCTTCCGGGAACGACGAGATGCCCGTGTACAGGCAGCCACGACCAAGGCACACAGCAGGGTTTAAATACATGAACTAGAAACGAGGGACAGGTGTACGCAATCAGTGTGAGGACAAAATGAAACCGTGGAACGGAACAAAACACAAGACATGGAAAACACGGAACATGGAAGGGACTGATCGTGACAATCAGCATAGATTATTTAACACAAAGATTCAGAACTGCTGGTGCTGTGTATTTAATCATCTAATATAGACACCAGTACCTCCACTAAAGCCTGCCATAATGATATCAACATCAAATGCAAAAAAAGTAATTTTGTTTCCAATAGTAAAACCAAAAAAAAAAAGCCAAACAAATAAAACGTGATGATGGACATGCGCCTCTTTAAAGGATTTTCTCAATAAATATATGTAGAATTTATGACTATAACAGAAAACAGCAAAGAGAAAAATGCAAGAATGCATATGGCGAAGGACCTATGGCAAGTATGGCTAATTCCTCCTAAATGTCTATATGGTTCCATCAATGCAATATTTGAAGCTCTATGAAATAAACAAACCAAATTGTTATCAGAACACTCCACTATATTCATGAAAAACACTTTCTCATGTACTCATGGTATAACTCATTTTTACTGTAGGAATTTGGAATAATAGGATGGCAAAATCCTGTTCATGCCTATTCTGTTCCATATATGCAATAGTTGAAGCACTATAAAATACACAATTCATATTGTTATCAAATCCTTCCAATATATTCTTGAAATACACTTTCTTGTGTATCCATACTATTACGTTCCAATGTTTTTACTTTAATTTGGAGTAAAAGGATGGCAAAATCCTCATAAACATGTATTCGTTCCACTATATAATCAGTTTTTGAAACTCTAGAAAACAAACTAGTCAAATTGTTATCAGATCCCTCCACAATATTCATGAAATCCACTTTCTCATGTACCCATGGTATGACTTTCAAGTGTTTTACTGTAGGAAGCTTGAGTAATAGGATGGCAAAATCCTCTTAAACATCTGTTCAGTTCAACATATATCACTACTCGAAGATCTATAAAATACACAATTCAAATTGTTATAAAATCACTCCACTACGTACTTGAAATAAACTTCCTCCTGTACCCATGATATGACTTTCAGTCATTTTTACTGCAGGAATTTGGAATAATGGAGTAGCAAAATTCTGTCGAATGTCTATTCAGTTCCATATATGTAATAATTGAAGCTCTATAAATAAATCAAATCAAATTGTTATCAGATCACTCCACTAAATTCTTGATATACACTATCTTATGTACCTGTGGTATGACTTTCAGTCATTTTTACAGTAGGAATTTAGAGTAATAGGATGGCAATATCCTGTGAAATGTCTATTCAGTTCACTATATATCACTACATGAAGCTGAGTGAAATGCACAAATCAAATTGTTATCAAATCACTTCATTAAATTCTTGAAATACAGTTTCTCTTGTACTCATGAATGACTTTCAGTCATTTTTACTGTAGGAATTTGGAGTAATAGGATGGCAAAAGCCTGTTAAATATCTATTTGGTTCACTACATATCACTTTTCCTTGTACCCATAATATAATGTTGAATATATTTACTGTAAAAATTTAAAGTATTGGGATGGCAAACTCATGTAAATTGCCTGTTTGGTTATATACATGCAACTTTAGAAAGTCTTTAAAATAAACAAATCAAATTGTTATCACATATCACTACTATACTCTTGAACTACTATACTATACTACTATTCTCATAGTCAGTGTAGACGTAGTTTAGGTAGGGGACGGGAGACGTTGTCACTTAGCCTCACAGGTTACATCTTGGCGATAAGCCTAAGGTTACATTATTATGTAAAGATTATTTTATTATTTGTGTAGCTTTTTTTGTACGTTAAAAGCACAGTAACCACGGACAGTTTAATCGTATAGGCCTAAATATTCGATACAGGACATGGAAAATTGAGCGCGAGCATCCCATAGCATGGAAAGCAGGTGCTCGTGACCAAGCTGCCTTTGTTGATGAGCTAAGAACGAGAACGTGCTGTGACTTCCAACATCACAATGTGTCAATAACCTGGAATGATGCGTCATAAGAATAGATTATCGAATGCAAGATTATTTTTTACTGAAACATTACACATTGCGGACTCTGTGTGATGGCGCTTATCGAAAGTGCAAGGGAGTGTACTGTAGTCAGCATGCCAGATTATTGCGGTGAGTTTTGTTGTTGTTGTTTTTTCCAGATATAGCCATATGCCAAAGATTTTATGAGAACCCATACGTCAAATACAATGGTTAAAAAAGAAAAAAAATGTACAAAACTAGCTTGTACATTTCATGTTAAAATAATAAATGTTCTTACGTACTTGGTAGGTCTACCTTATATTAAAAACATTTATATAGTGTACGATCTGTAACTGTGTATCAGATCGAAAGCGTATGTGTGCAGAAGGTGTCATAAAAAAAAAAGAAAAGTGTTGTAACGGCCCTAGTGTCGCTGGACAAGGAGCAGGACGGACAGACGTGTATTAACACACGATAAAGACACCGGCGCTCATATGCAACATAAACAGTGAACATAAAACACGAATACAGATAACGAACTATGTGAACACGAACATGGGCATTGACCGACTAAGATGCACACTCCCACAGCGGTTTAAACACACAGACGTTACAATACTAAACCATGTGCAGTTGCGCGTTAATTACACAGGCGTGGTTACAAACAAGACTATGAACTCCCACTGCACGCGGCGGGCCGTACCACATGGCTAGTGTGAAGGGGAGCGTTCCTTGACAACTGTATATAAAATGTGTTAGACAAAATATAGCGTACCGGTCAAAGGTTCAGACACGCGTGACTGAATATATGTTTTTCAAAGGTTTAAATTCATTCTAATGTAATGGTATATACTTAGAATTTATAGAATATATATATTCTTCAATTCTATCTTCTCAGGGGAACCTCCTCCGTATGAGCCCATTTTCAGGCGACCAGTTAACAAGAGGCGAGTCCGGCAATCTCTCAGTGCTTCTCCGATTTACTCCTCCACATCAGCTGACTTTAAAAAACCATTTAAAGCTCTACACATCATGGATCACAGAATGTCTGTTATTAACGCTATACAAGAACTATACTAAGGCCATAGATCTAGACTAAGACTATAAAGTTATTTCACTTAGCTAAATAACTTTAATACATAATTTAAATCATGCAATGTGTAATAATATTTCTTGTTTTTGTTCAGGAGATGTGCAGACATTATCTGCTGTATTATTTTTGTGGCTGCCATTGTCACCTATATTCTTATTCGCTCCCTGGGTAAGAAACATTTCCAACTACACTTTCATGGGGGGAAAAAAAATCATTATTATTGTGGGCTCAAGCGGAAGGTCTTTTACCCATGTATGGCTTGTGAGATATCCTTCTAACGGAGGTTCTAACACAGCGTGGCTGCTTGGAGACTCTCGTCATGTCGTGTTGCCCCAGAACTCCACTGGGATGTTTTGTGGAGCTGGAGTCAATGTGTAAGTCCCTCACATACTGGATAAGTATTTATATCTTCACAGGAATACCAAAACAGCACACCCAGTATGTAAGGAACACCGTCAGTATTCTTTCGAATGGACTTTAGTGAGTCGGACTAGGGTTACAATGGAGCTGTGCAGGTGCAAATCATGTGGAAACATGAAACATCAACAAGACAAGATGGGTTAGACTTTAGCTTTAAGATTTTCATGATTGGCACTGCACAGCAACAAGTGGAACCAATCAAATCACTTGTGTTTAATGATTGTCTCTAAACCAAGGGGTCCAAACTCAGGTCTAGGAGTGTCACAACACTGCAGAGTTTATTGGTTACCCCAGTCCAATTCACCCTCGAAGAAAGAACACTTAGCTGGGTAGTGGTGTGACTCTCCAGCACTGAATCCTGATACACATACTCAAAAAATTGAATAAAAATTGTTTATTTAATTGGCTAATATTCATGTGTCAAGCTGCATTTGTTTCCTGCATCCTCTCGTGTTTCAGTGACAAACCAAACGTCCTCTACTTTGACCTTCTGAAGTGTGCCAGAGCAACGACAGAAATGGACGCCATTCTAGAGGGTCTCCAGTGTCCAACCACTCAAGTGAGATTTCCACACAAATGTCCTGTTGACATTGTACAGAAACCAAACACGTATGTCAGTAGCCTTTTAGAAATATGCACATGAGACTCATTTATTACAAAACAGTTTAGCATGTAGTATGTGAATGCCAGTTTGTAAGTCTGGGGGCTTGGGTCTCCTTTTGCTGCTTGGTTTGGGAGCCTTTTGCTCTATCATGCAATGAACAATGTGTAAATAGTGTAGATAGAAATATAAAAAGCAACACTGTGTTTAGCTACTCAAATAAGATCTCCTTCACTCTGTGTGTTTGTGCGTTGGTTTGCAGGTCTGTGTTAAAAAATGCCCTTCAGAGTTCTGGAAGTTGCCCCCAGAGGCGTATGCCCCAAATGCCCTGCCTAAAGACTTCTTTCAGCAGCAGTATTGTGACCCTAGACTTGACCTCGCCCAAACCACATTGGTAAAACCTCACACTGCAAATAAGCAATGTAACCAGCTTCATCTCTGAGAAATAAACCCTCACCTCACTCTTGACAGAACAGAATTTGTCGTATCAAAAGTCTTTGCAATATGCAACTCTTTGTACATGTAATTCATGCATTGGCTTAGCCACTCACGCATACATAGCATTTGTGCATACATAGCATTCTGCATGTTAATGAGATTTTCACATGCATTTCCACTACAGAGTGTCCAAGACATCCTCAATCAAGAGCTTTGTCCATATTTCTACACGCCAAGTAAACCAGGTAAAGACAGCAGGATTACACAACTACCTGTTAATTTGTCCATTCTGTTTTGTAACAGTTTGACTATGCTATGTACCAAAACATAACCAAACCACCAGGAAAGTACTTATACCTGCAGTGATAAGTCAGCAGGTTTAATTGTTAGTCATATTATTTTCTGTCTCTCCCTCCACCCAGAACTAGGGAGATGTCTGCCTAGCTTTGACTGGCAGGACGTTCCTCCAGACTTCTCTCTCCCTGGATTCGCTTCCGTTAATGAAACAGTCGAGCACATAAAGGGATATATGGAGTAATCCTTCACACACACTCACACACACATTTCACTCTCAAGCTACTACACATATGCCAATCATCAGGACTATATTGTTTTTATTTCCACTGTGATGTTTCTGTCTCCTCTAGTGGAGGGTCTGGAGCGTAATGACGGCACCGTGCAGAGACCATACCACATGCCCAGGTCTCTGTGGCAAATCCTCCACAAGAGAGACAGCTTTCTCCCTTAATGAATAAACCATCCAGCATATATTTGAGTCTTTTTTCTGTTGTTGTAACTGTAAAACTGTTCTCAACAGCATTTCGACCACTGTTTTGTTCAAAAGAGATCTGACGGGGCGGCCTCTGGACTGATCCAGTTTTGACCGAACGGCAGACACACACTGGATGTTCTGGCAAACATTTACATATCTGGCTGGACCTTAACCATGTTGCTCTGTTTATTTGATACGCCTACTCTTTTCATATACCGCACTGCTTATTGTGTAGGAGTAGGCTTGCTCCTAAATGTGGAGTATATGAGAGGCTTAAGGGGAAGTTGATATATTTAATTGAGTTTTAGTTCTTTGCCAACCTCTCTCATTATGTGTGAAAGATCACATTTCATGGGATGCTACAAAATATATAGTTTTTAATTCCTGAGTGTAATAATGTCAAGATTGGCCACCCTCCTGGACTCCCTCTTTCCGTGGTTTCACGTCTTGCGCTGCAGGCCGCTCCCCCCTGCAGCGTTGGTCAAGACGGGTAGACGCTTACCTGGGATCTCGTCGTTATCAAAATAAACGTGAGCCTGCTTCTTCCGGGAACGACGAGATGCCCGTGTACAGGCAGCCACGACCAAGGCACACAGCAGGGTTTAAATACATGAACTAGAAACGAGGGACAGGTGTACGCAATCAGTGTGAGGACAAAATGAAACCGTGGAACGGAACAAAACACAAGACATGGAAAACACGGAACATGGAAGGGACTGATCGTGACAATCAGCATAGATTATTTAACACAAAGATTCAGAACTGCTGGTGCTGTGTATTTAATCATCTAATATAGACACCAGTACCTCCACTAAAGCCTGCCATAATGATATCAACATCAAATGCAAAAAAAGTAATTTTGTTTCCAATAGTAAAACCAAAAAAAAAAGCCAAACAAATAAAACGTGATGATGGACATGCGCCTCTTTAAAGGATTTTCTCAATAAATATATGTAGAATTTATGACTATAACAGAAAACAGCAAAGAGAAAAATGCAAGAATGCATATGGCGAAGGACGTATGGCAAGTATGGCAAATTCCTCCTAAATGTCTATATGGTTCCATCAATGCAATATTTGAAGCTCTATGAAATAAACAAACCAAATTGTTATCAGAACACTCCACTATATTCATGAAAAACACTTTCTCATGTACTCTTGTTTTCTGTATGGCTTTAGCCACTCCTGCTGCATGTTGGGTGTCTTTTTTCCATGTTGTCTAGCTGTGTGCTCACATGCATGAGTACTTGTCTCTCTCCCCCTTTCTTAGCTCACAATCTGATTCCAGTTTTCGAGTGCAAAATACAATCCTTGCTGTCACGTAGGAACCCAAACCAGGCGAAACTCTCTCTCTTGGGGGCTACGTGTTGACATACAAGCTGACAGCAGGGCCCAAACTTCGGGAATTAAACCTTAACAAGCTTGCCTCTCTAGGTAACTCAATTAGCGAGTAGGCTTAGTTAAAATAACAGCTTTAGTGAGCAAGGCTCCGATGAATAACGCAAGTTATGATGGCCATTCACACTCCAGACACATTTTTTCGTAACTCAACAATGACTCCTAAGTTCTTTCAAACTTCTCAGTAAGGAATTCAAATCTGAAAAAGGACGTTCAAGAATAGTTTTGAGATGTCATTCACCTGGTTCTGAAAACTTGACTTGTAGAGTAACATACCATGCTGATGAGGTTACAGTGTCAAGCGTGAATGTGTGGAAGCTTGACTTGGAAAAAAGACAATGAATTGGCCATCAAGTCTACAACAAACGCATGCCAGCTAACATTGGTACTCACCCCAACCTGCCTTTGCACTGTGCAATTCCAGCAGTCTTAAACATTGTTTTGCATTTCAAACTGTACAAGACGATGCATCTGAAACCTTGACCAAACTCCATGGCACAGTGCTCCATCGATAGTTGTTCTCAATATTGGACTACAGATTTTCTGGAAACTATCATGCTAGATCATTAAGATATTGTGCTTTTGTCACAACAAATGTGAAATCAAAAAGGCATTCTATCTGCTGCCACAACTGCACAAAATATTTTTGTGTCCCACATACTTCATGCTCATTTCGCTATACCGCTGTTATTTGTAGTTGGCATGTGAGCTATGGCAGGCTGTTTCCTATTGGTTGTTTTTATACGCGTGTTGCGTATATGTGTACTGCGAGATTTTAGAGCAAAATTTCTGACACTGCATGAGGAGACATGAGATGCTCAGTCCAACATTTCAGTAAAAAAAAAAAAAAAAAAAAGTCAATCATTCATATTTTGAAGCACTATAGACTTTTTATGGTCTGAAGCTATAGTGGAATGGTTTTCCAGGCTGGACGAGGTATGAAGTGAAAACACGGACTCGATCATCTCCACGTGTGGACTCTGTGTCCAGCAGGGCCTCTCCAGGAGCCTGGATAGTGACCGATTTGTCCCCTCTGCTGTCCCTGCTCTTAGAGCGGTGCCTGTCTCTCCGATCCCTGAAACACCACCACACACGCACGCGCACACAGATGTATATAAACATTTATATACACAGTATACTCCAAGTTGGTACATAAAGCAACATAAAATGGATAATCGTTAAATAACGATACGGTGGTACCCTCAGTGTTTGCAGTAGTGTACATTCACATTTGTATGTTCTAGACAAAACATCAATGCCCGCCCACATTTAGGCAAAAGGGAAGAATGTCGGGAAATGGCATACGCACCTGTGCTTGCGAGAGCTACGGGAATGGGAGGACTTGTAGGAGTAGCCTGAGTACTGTGACTCGTTGTCCATGTCTGGGGCCAGTGCCTGGGGTTTGTGGACCTCAGCTCCGCCCCTGGAACGTTCTGTTGCTCTGCGCAGTTGAGTTTTGCGCTCTGAGATAGATTTAGAGGATAGAGCCAGCGGCAGCTGCAGCAGTTCAACCTTACTCCTGAGAGAATCTATTTTGAAGGCTGAAGAGGAGGAGGACTAACCTGAGGGAGGAAGAGAAATAAGTATACCTTTAAAGCAAATACCATAATCCAGAGCAACACATCTCAGAGTGAACACGCTCCCTGTTAATCAAACCAAAGACTGGTGGTGTCAGCACAAAGCTCTATCTGCTCTTAAAGGTGAGCTACAAGTGCCCACAATTTCATTACAATCTGTTCTCATTCAGAATGAACAAGTGCATATAAAATCAGAGCAACACCATAATATGTAGAGATCTATAAAGATCTCTTTTTATATATTTCAATGAATCCATTAATGTCCCGGAACAGTGATAGTATAAAATTAAGTCACATTTTGAAAATGAACATCTTGAATACACACTGAAAATTCAAACAAAGGTTGTAGTCTTCATCTATTAATTGAACTGTGCAAGAATAATGAACAAACCAGAAAATAGCATTACACACTACTTCACCTTCAAGGTATTAAATGTGTTTCACCCTAAGGAAGCAATTTACAAAAACAGGCCCATCATTCAACAACTTTGTGAATCAGTGCTTTCACAATTCTCACACTCACCACAAGGTCTCATCACACACACACACACACACACACACACACACACACACACACACACACACACACACACATTCCCCAGCCATCTCCCATCATCTCCAGGGTTACCAAGCTTGGCTCTTACCAAGGCAATGAATAAGGGGGTACAGGAGCAGTGAACAGTGTGGGGGCTACGTTTCTATGGTTACATGACCTTTAACCACACAACCCTATTTCTGGGGAGAGCAAAAATATGTCAGTGAGCTGTTTGTATGTTTACCTGGGTCTGTGTGTGTGTGGTCAGCTCTAAAATAACAGCAGCAACTGTCATTGAAGGAGCTGTTGTGTGTGCCTGAGTAGGTACTAAACACATTCTTAAGAATAGTGACTCTTAATCCAATTCCTTTAATGAAGAACCACAACTTTCCTCACTTTCTATTTCTAAATGTCTGTCCCCTTCTCTCTGATTGGCTGTATATGAAGGGAACGCAAACTTGATTAGGAAGCCAAAAACACAGACCTCCTCTTTCTGCTGTGTCTATGTGCATGCATTTCTCACTCACCCACTTGTCAGGGATTGTTTACAAAACTGATAATACAGTCAAGGATACTATTTGTCGAGGGCAGACTCCCAACACATGCCACTCATCAATCTCAAATAGGGGCTCTTGGATTCTCTCTCACACACACACACACACACACACACACACACACACACACACACACACACACACACACGCTTCTCACAGGAATTGTAAAAACAGTAGGCCTACATTTGAACAGAATAGAATGGGACCATAACCCCATACATTTTATGATAAAGTTTAAAATAAAAACTCATATATAAAAACATAACTCTCGAAGAAAATTAAGAGATCAGTCCAAATTAGTATCTCTGCGTTTGGCAATGATTTCAATTCCACAGTCTGTTGAATTCCACCACATGTACAGCTCTTTGTATTTAATGAGATTCTGATTAGGTAATCAAAGCTTATTTAACAAGCAATGTGAAAGACTGGTGGAGAACACCTCAAGATGCATGAACAAGCTGCAATCAAAATCTGAGATATTCCACCAAATACTGATTTCTTCACTAATCCTAAATTAAAACATTAGTACCATAATCCTTAGTCCTTAACACTGATCTTAGACTATTTCATTCTTTTTTGAACCATAACATTAGCCATTATACAACAAAGGCCAAACTGGAGTCAGTGTAAAGGAGCCACTTCTACCAACATCTTAACAGATCAAAGTATAAATCCTTTCATATGTCAAAAACCAACCCTGGCATCACTGAGCCATTTCAAGAGGTGAGGGACGAGCTTCACAGTATTTACACTACACAGAATGTGCCTCTTCATCGATAATGACATGATATCAGACAACAAATATGTTCCTTTTTGTCCCCTGCAATGTTGACAGGAGTCAGTCCAGAACAGGGCTGCACAAATAAGTATACAGTAATGAGCAGTGAAGATGATGTCTTGCCACAACACAATGGCAATCCCAGTAAGCCCTGCCTTATCCATTGTGCGTAAAGAGAGGCCAAACCTTTATTTTCTATTCTGTAGAACGCTTAAAGAAATAAAATAAACTCCTTCCACACTCTTTATTCTTTGCTCTCGCATAGTGTTAATTTATAAAATAAAGGATACAACATAGACATATGATGATATTAATGCAAAATACCCTCTTGGAGCCCATGTGTCTTGCAGGGGTCCCAGTGCAAAAGAACCTGAATTTGTTTAAGTCACCCATCCACACATTCCATAAGGCGAAGAGAGATGAAGACCACCATCTTGCCTCAAGTTGACATGGGCACATTATGGGTTCTCGAGCAAAATGGCACCTGTTGGATTGCCAGTTTGTCACTGATGGCGTGAGTGAGTATTAACATACATGTATTGGGCAAAGTGCTTGGGGGGGGGGGTCCCTTTAGTGGGCAGATTCATTTCCTCAGCCATACATTTTCAGTCTCATTTTAGTTCCATTTCTTCATCTTCACTGACTAATTTTTTTTTTAAACTGTCACCTCAGTTCCCTTGTTCCAACTTTAGCTTTACCTGATAAAAAAAAACACCTCACATATCTGGACTTTCATTTGAATGCTTTTTATTCCAACTCGGTGCATGTGCTGAAGGTTCGTCTGTCCTGTCTCTCTCTTCTCAGTTGCAGACAATACAATATTTGCAGGTTTCTCCCAGGAGAAAGGCATGCTGGGATTCTAGTAAAGAGCTACACCGGATGTATGAAATGGCAGGAATGCCACACCCTTATTGTGTGTGTTCATGTTTCAAATGTGTAAGTAAAACTCTTTACAATGTCTCGTGTAATAAATCAGAATCCTGTAGAATGGATCTCGGGCTGAGCTGGTTCTGTTGGCCCTTCTTTGTTACCTAAACAGGTTGGAAAGATGACCATACAATTGTCACAGTCTGCAGGGGTAGTACACCATAAGCAACATAATTACATCAACTCCAAAATCAATACTAAACATTATTCAAATACATACATAAAATTCTTAAAGTTGAAATTAGGAATTGCTACAGGTTTGAAGGCCAGTTTTCAGTCTGGCAATAGCAAAACCCAAGCTCTGCGGTGATGTTTTAATATTCAACTGTGTGCTCCATTTAAACTCAACCCCAAATTATCCCAGTGATTCCAGATTAGTTCTTTTTGTTTGGTACAATCAAAAAGAATTATGCTACAGCATTAAACAGGTTTAGCCCCAGTATTTATAAATTGCTTCTTTGACACACTTAGCATCGCTGGACCCAAGATAAATAGATGGTGTCCTGATAATGGAGGAAGACCCATGGATGGTGTCATCTGAACTGACTGACAGGTGACTTTTTTCTCACCATTGTGAGCAGTCTACACTGGTCTGCTTCAATCTCCTATGAAAATGAAAACAAGGAGTTAACCAGGATCTCACAAGTGCACAAAGCCATTCTTTTAAAACATAACATGAAAGTGCTAGCTAGCTGCAATGATAGTGTGTGTGTTTGTGTGTGTGTGTGTGTGTGTGTGTGTGTTTGAGAGAGAGTGAGTAATATATCCACTTTACCCTAAGCTGATGCAGGTTTTTCATCAGTCCCTCCATTCTTTGGAAGATTCCATCCACATTTTTTATCATGCGCTGCCGTATGCTTGCTCGTGATTGGCAGGGCCTCGTTTCATGCCTCAGCATCTCCAGGTGTGAACGGCCTTTTGGTGACTTGCAAGGCATCTCCTGCCCTTCTTGCTGTGAGGACAATGATGTCACTTTCTGCTTCTGACTGGCAGCCTCTAAAGGATCCAAGGATCCAAGGATCAACAGTCTTAGTGTCCTGACTGGCAGAACACAAAGGGTGCAAAAAAGTTGGTAAATATCTGAGCCTGCTAAAATTCTATTTATAAAAACACCACCACCACCAGAAATATACTGTTTAACGATCATAGTGCAACAATGACTGTGTAACGGAGTGTAACAAATTCTTACCATCTTGAAAAGCAGCATCAGCCACTTTAGCTTGTCCTCCCACATAACCCTGCCCACCAGTATGCATGTAGGCTTCTGATTGGTCAATTGGGATAGTAGGTGTGAGAACATTTTCATCATCACTCTGTGAATCTCTCTCTATAGAACCAGACTCTTCTGTTAGGGAGCCATCTAGGGACCAAAGGCATCAGCCATAAGTACCACAGAGAGCAAATCCTATGACATTGTATACAAACAAAAACAAACATGGGCTTACCTAGACGACCGACATGATTACCATGCAACCGTAGAACCGCAGACCTAGAGGAGATGTCAGGAGTCCAATCATTGTAAGTGCATCTTTGAAATTCTGCCTTCTCTTAACAGCATTACAGCAGCATTAGAAAACTTTCAAAATCCTGAGTACTTACGGAGCTGTTGATCCTTGCTCGGTGGCTTCAATGCCTCCAGAGGCCGAGGAGATGGTCTTTTCTAACAGGTTCTTCCATCTGTGGAAACATCGCTAAAGCCATCAGGTCCCAATTTCTACAACAGCACAATGTTGTTAAAATCATCTGAACATATGGGCATAGTATTCAAAGAAATACTTGCCATATTTCTGAGCTGATTTTGCGGAAAATTCAAATGGTTATCCATTCATGCACAATATCTACTTCACTTAAGGCTTGGTTTCTATACTTCTGGGTGCCTGGTTTGTCATTTAAACCATAAATGGCCCGACACCATAAATGTAATCACAATACAGACACAGCAGTGCTGACTGGTTGACCTTGATGACAAGATGGTGGGTCAGAGAGAGGAAAAAAAACAAACTCACGTGTTTTTCTCAGAGGAAGTCCCAGCCACCAGCTCGTATATCTGTCTCTCTGATGTACTGATCACATACAAGGCCTTGTTATCTGATAGAGAAGAGCAGGTTGTCAAACAATGTATTCAAAGTAACCCACATGCAATTTCTAACTGGCTTCTTAATTTTTTAAAAATAAAATAAAGACATAGTTATTCCAGACCCATTCATCTATTCTGGCTATTCATAGCTGTAAGAATAACTACAAATATACCTGTAGCCACAGATCTGACAAGAGATGAATCCAAGCGAACAACGGGGCAAAAGGTGGTTTTGAGGTGTGTGTTCCCACCCCAAACCCCACCCAGTGAGCGCGCTGGACATCGCAAGATCAAACGGTCACCTGGACCCCTTTGGAGTAGCACCAACAGGTCTGAGAGAAGCAGAGCATGAATGTCTGGAACACACACACACACACAGAGTGAGAATGGACCTGTCAAGTAATCATTTGCAAGAGGAAAAACAAAAATGTATGCAAGCTTGTACACAGATCACTGAAAGCATCCATTCACATTAAAAGTCCTTGAAACATGTGCATACACACGTATGAGCATACAGGCAGATGCAGGTGCACACACACACACACACACACACAGTTATTCAGACCATGTCATGTGTGAGGTAGCAGGGAACCAAATAACTCCAAGTCAGCATAGCACCATGCTCTCAATAGCTGCATTCCCCAGAGTGAACAGTGATTTGTTCAGCTGTGATGATCTCTTACCTATAGCTTTATCTTTACTAACTTTCCAAGTCAACGGTCCTTCGTGGATCATTTTCTTAGTGGTCAGGTCCAGATTCTACATAGAAAAAGAATATAGTTAATAATTCATACTCTGGATCAGGTGCTCCAAGACCAGAGAAGCTGTTTGGAAGGCAGATGGTGGATACATAGTAAGGCCGTACCTTGAACTGAGCAGCGACAGGACTGGCCTGCCTCTCCAGAGGGGACAAGTCTAGCCTGCGCTGATAACGGCTGAGCAGTCGCCGGTGCTCCGTCTCCCTGACGACCTCATTGACAGCTCGTAGTATCCCACGGCAGCACGCCTGTGCCCTCACCAATGTCTGCAGGTCTGGAGAACCAGCTGTTGTGGGGGCACATACTAGTGTTAATCCAGGAGAAAGGGTGTGTGTGCTTGCCTCCTTGGTAAACTGGTATGTGTGTGTATACTGAAGTGTTTTCATGGTTCAATACATTGTGTGTGAGTGTTTCTATACATGCCTTCTGTGTGTCTGATGATGTTATCCAGCAGCAAGGGGTATTTGGTGAGTCTCTGCATCTCAGACACTAGAAGGTCCTTTAATTGTAGTCGGCGGCAGTGAGGGCTGGCTTCACATTCCTAACACACACACACACACACACACGAATGAGCCAAGGACATCTAAGTCCAAATGTGGATTCTGTTGACTGCAACACCAATTTATACCTAAAACAGCATCACTAGAAGTTATGTGCTGCAATAAAAGTCAAATATAAAAGACTGGATAGTCTCCAATTCAAAGTATGGGTCAACCAATTCACAACCCAGCCCACTAACAAATATGGCAGAAGCTCTAGTGTTTGTAGGTTTGTCCAAAGGCTTTATACCTCTAAAAAGTGTTACCTGTATAAGGTGCGCGAAACGCGGGTCTTTGCATTTATTTTTAATGAGCTCCAGTGCCTGACTCTGCTGACTGCACAGGTGAGACACCTGCTCCTGGAACTCCTCTCCTGCAGCGTCTTCAAACTATCACGCACACACACAAACACATGAGCTACTGACATATCAAGTAAAGCAACAAGTATATCCCACACTACACAGAACAACCCCTTCATTTTAGACAGCACCAAAAGATGATGTGAACTAGAAAGGGAGTAACACTAGCCAGCTCTCACTCTAGACACCATGATGTCTCCGATGCCTTGAACTATAGAAGAGTCCCTCAGCCTCTTCATGGACTCACACAGATTCGCTGAAACACAAATGCAACACCACAAAACAGAATCTGTTTAAGCGAGCCAGTGTATATGTGGTTTGTTAGAAAGTTGTGTCAGTGGGCAACAGAACTCTACTTGTGTCATGAAGGCCACCGCAGAAACAACATGTACAGCCTCCAGTCCATACCTGCTCACAGTAATGGCATGGTGCCGATAGCTGATATTGTTCTGTCATTAAATTCTCAGTTTGGGTGGGTTTTACACTTCTTTAATCTTGATTATGATTTAGACACCAAGTAGGCTTCAGAAATTTAGGTTTGAAAACACACTAAGACAAATGGAGCGGATTTGCACGCACACACACACGCTCGCACACAGAGAGACTGACCATGAAGACTGTAGACCTGGGGCAGGTTGGGGAAGATACAGGAAAGTTCTTCGACGGTCAAAAGGTTCCTCATCTTCTGGAAGAACACCTGATCGAGAACCCTGAGAGTCCGCAAGTGAGATGCTTCCGTTGTGAACAGCTCTGAGGAAGAGGATATAGCAAAGTCACTACAATTTCTTACAAACGTTACACAATTCAGAATTCCACATTTTCATGAGTCAGGATAGAATTATCATATGTGCATAATAAATAGAATACTGTATGTTCAAAAGATTTAGTAGCTATTTAGTTTAAGTTAGATCAGTAAATAATTGTTTTCATTTTACATGTTAACTGTGTACTGGGAGTTGTCTTTTATAGTCAGTTGCTGTGCACCACATTTGCTGTTTTACCATATATGACAGCCTGCCGTTCGATCTCCCGGGAGCCGAGAGAGGCGAGTGTGTGCGGCTCCACTGTCTCCTGCCAGTTCTGACAGTGGACCGTGTCCTCTTCCAAAGGAGGTGCATCAGGCAACAACGCCAGTGGTGTATCCACACTCCTACAGGAAGGGAAGGAGGCATGGGGAAAGAGAGAAAGAGAGACAGAGCTTCAGCAGCAACTTACTAAGATAAATCAAGGTGATGGATATGGATGTTAAAGAACTGGACGGCAGGTGTGCATGTGTGCTCATTAGCATCAGACTAATGAGGTGTATATAGTTATAATTACATCTCAGTCATGCTCACGGATCTCTGCGTCCTGGTGCAAGGCGGTGACATACCTGTCCAGAGTAGATGCTGGAGGCCGGACATTCATGGCTCAGGAACCTCAGCAGCTCTTCCACTAGTGTGTCTACTGAAATATCTTGAATGTTGGATGATCTTTTTAGTGTTCGTTTCAGTATCTGTTCATTCAGCTGAAGAACACCTTTTCTGAACGGGTTATCAGACGCAACAATGGTCCTTAAAAATTCCACATTACCTATTATGATGTAATAAACCGAGGTGTGAGAGCTGCAGTAGTGATCTAAGCCAGTTAGCTAGCTAGCTATGTTCTTGTCCAGACACTTTAATGCCTCATGGCTGGTGCAATGACACAATATTCAACATTTCCCTCTGATTCTACTTTTAATTATGTGACATTAGCTAAGCAACTATAAAGCTACTCTTGTCCAAAAATGCTAGTGTCGTTAGACATATCAAAACGTATCAAACATAGCTTTAGCTAGGCTAGCTAATCAGACCTTCTATGAAACAATCACAACTTAGTAAATTCATAGTTGTTAATCACATTAAAGTGTTTTTTCTTTTTGTTGTTTAAAAAGAGTTACCTTGTTACCTTGCTAGCTAACAGTTAGCTAGTAACAATGCCTTCAAAAGTAGTTCTCCACTGATACAAGATACCTAAGAGAAGTTTGGCTCGGAATGTGACTGATTGAAAAACAAAAATACATCACAAATAGCGTTATGCAATAATACCTAAAGTGCATGCATCAAATACAAACAGTCCCCAATGCAAACCTCTTTTACAAGGCAGCTATTTAGCATCTGCTACTTCTGCAAAACAAACCCAGTCTTGCATGTTAGTGTTAGCTATCCAGCTAGCTAGGCATTGCTCCAGGACAGGTTTTAGTATAGCCAAAATAATTTGATTGCCTGTTAATTTTTTTAAAAAGTTGATGTAGAGATGTGACATTTTACTAAGCGTGCCCTGATAAAAAGCTAATAAAATAGCTAAGGGCCAGATTCTGTTATATCATTAGTTAGTGTCATGTCCGTTGATGCAGGAAAGAAGAGACAGGAAACAGTGTGTTACCCTGTGGCCTTTTATTAATGCAGAGCTCTGGAGATATCACTTCACAACACAGTGCGAGTGAGATCTAAAGCATAACTTTGCAACAGACAGACATATTTCTCTCGCCTTGTGCCACTTCTGCTTTTGTGTTTTTCCATCTCAGCCGTCACCTCTGTTTGACCGTCTCGTACACATGTCTTCTTGCATAATCACACATATGCACGTCTAGGGCATTTCCTGTTATGTCTGGACATACAGTAATTATTTTATTTATTCAAGCATTAGTCCTATTCCATTCTGCACATTATTCTCTACTAGTGTAAGCTTAGCATTCATTTAATTTCTGAAACTCCACAATTCCCCCTTTTGATCTCTACAAAGAGATCACCAATCACACTCCTTTATTCTGGCATCTCCTGTCTCTACGTCCCTTTCCCCCTGTATCAGTGGCATCATCGTGGTACCCTCATGCACATCTTTCCTTTCTATCATAGCTGAGATTAGTCTAACCATTAACGCCCTAATACATGGAATACAGCAGCACCCGCATGTCACAGCAATTCCCGTGAATGTGGCTAATGAAACCATCAATGACACAATTAAGTCTTTCCACTGACCGAACCGGCTCACCGTTCAGGATTCCAACTGGTTGTTTATGCCTGAATTCTCATGCATTTCCTCTGATAGGGTCTTCAAACCATCCAATGCTCTACTAACTGACCCATCCGGAGCGGTATTATTAGGAATGAATGTACAACACACATCCTCAAGCATAGCGCAGACACCCCCCTTTTCCGCCAACAACATGTCTAATGCCATACGATTTTGCACCGCCATCAGTGAGGTTGGTCCCAGCTGATCTCTAAGTCCTTCCACTGCATCCCTAGTCAGGTTGGCTAGCCTGAGGACATTATAATGTACATAGTTAATCCGATCCACATTTTTATTTGGAGTAATGGGGAATAATGCAGAAAGTATCGGAATATTCTCAAATCCCCCTGCTATCTGGTCTGCTAACTTATGTCTGTCCGGAACTCCGCGAGGTATTCCTATTGCATCTATGTATGTGGGGGTATTCCTTGTTAAATCAAAATGGTATGCCTCTCGCTACTGTCTTGCTGCATCAGTTACCGGGTCCCTGTGTAGTTTTTTGCCTATCAGTAATAAAGGAGCTGCTAACCTGACCATGGCGCATGTCGCCTCCGAATTCTCTGGCATGTTAACAACCAAAGTCATCCTTCCACAATAATCATACAATCCTGCTCGTGCCCATGAACCCACAGACTCGTTCCCAGTGACCGTGCGGTTACACCATTCCGCCGGGATGTGCAGCAAGCGTACTTGAGGTGTGCTTGAACTTCTAACGAAGCACGTGTAGTTCCCCTCCCCCTTTTCGGGTGAAAATAGTCCTGTCCTGGTTCTGTTACTGATGGGGGGGAAAATAACGCTCAAAGTGTCACAATTCTTAGGGTTTCTTTCCTTAGTCAGGCCAATCATGCACGCATAACCCTTGGGGTCTTTTTGTGGGAATAGGGGTGCCGGGGTGGTTATAAGTCTGGGTCTTGCGGCTGCACATGCTACACATCCACCAATCTCTACCCCCATTCTTCTTCACCGTCTTGTTGTTAATGTTTTAATCCTTTCCTACTGCCATGCTATTATTTAACCCAAGCGTGACCAAACTGTAAATGGAAACACACAACACAATACACCAACAAATAATCAAACAACACAATTGTCCAGAAGTCATCACTGGTGTTCTGTTCTTCTTACTTCGGGGTCTAAGGGTGGACTACCTTGACCCTTTTGCTCCCGGGGATTATTCTGCCCCTTCCGGGTCAGGTGAGTTAGGTGATGTTTCAGCAAGGTCCCTCGCTGTCTCTTGCAGACTCCTCTGCGGTGACTCTGCGGCGGCGCACTGGCTCAGATGAAACCACGTTTCCCCTTTACCCTTCAGGCGTACGGCGTGGCTGGTTCTTTCTGTCACCTGGAATGGACCTGTCCACCTCGGCTCACTCCATTTTCTCTTGATGACTCTCAGCAGCCCCGAGTCCGTAATGGGTATCGTCTGGGTTTGTCTGCTCCCCATCCGGTCCCCCTCCTGCGTGGAGAAAGCTGAAACGATACTTTGCAATTCATTAAAGTATGATGTGTGTGTGAGATGTTTTTCTTTTCTCATTTATTGTTAAGGGTCCCTGGGGTCCTGGAAATCCTCAACCTGTCTGCAATTCAAAAGGGGTAAAACCAGTTGTTGCATTCACTGAACATCTAATTTGCATTAATGCCAAAGGTAAGGCATCAACCCAATTTAATTTTGTCTGTGCACAGATTTTGGCCACTTTGTTTTTCGCATTTAGATTCATCCTTTCCACCTTACCTTGAGACTGAGGATGATACACTGCCCCAAATGAATGTTTCAGACCCAGCATTTTCTCTAACTCCTGCAAATTGCGCGCTGTAAAATGAGTGCCATTATCTGATCTCACCTTTCTCTGAAACCCATGGTGAGGAATGTACTGGTTCACCAGGAACTTTACCACTGAAGCACTGTCTTCCCGTTTTGTTGGCCACGCTTCCGGCCACCCTGTGTAGTTGTCTACGCACATCAATTCGTACCTGTCACTGTTAAAGCTGGAGACTATGTACTGGTGAAGGTGAGCTCTTACTTCAGTTTGCTACTCCTACATGTATATCTGTCTGTGTTGAGACTAAAACAGGAGCATGTTTTTACACACACACACACACACACACACACACACACACACACAGATATATATGAGCTGTATGTGTGGAATATTTATTCTGGTAAGCCTGTCTGTGATATGTAATATACATGGCTGTGAAATATACTGTACAGTTGTGGCTACATTTCCATAATTATTGGTGACTACTCTCTCCTTTAGAGATTACCTCAGCCAGCTCTCAGAGTCTGCAAGGCCACGCCTTCAGCCACGCCTCCCTGAGTGATGGACACCCCAGACGCCTATTGATGCACAAGCAGCTGCATATTAGCCTGTAGGTTCCACCTTCTTAGTATCAGGACTGGGTGGGAGTGTGTGTCACAGACCTATAGGTCTTCCCAGCTCCAGCTCTTGGAAGCCAGTATGCTCAGTGAGGAGTGTTCACTGCCTCAGTCACCCTGTCTCCTCATTATCAAGCTCATTATGAGGTGATTCAGGCATGGTGAGGCAGAAAACCCCTGAAAATATGCAGGGAAGTTTCCTCAGAACTTGAGCTCAGTGTTCCTGAAGTGCAGTTTGAAATGAAATAAGGCTTTTCATTTTTTCATTCATTCATTTATTCAGAATCATGTCTGACTCATGTATGACTCGGTGTTAAAGGAAAGTTTTAACACAGATTTTGTCTGGGTACACACTTTGCAAACTTCAAACTGCATGATTAGCAGACAGTATTGTAGCTATTCAAGTTTATGATCAATAATGTAAGGTAAGTGTGTGTCAACTCTGGGTGGGTCAGGGTGTGTTCTCCCCTAAACATACTTCTGACATAATGATTTGTTTAAACACTACAATTCTCTATATCCTAATAATTACTGCCACATTTTAATAACCTGTAATACACTGTAAATACAGCATTTGTAAGCTTTAAATTTACAAACATGAACAATCATACTATAGCAAATACATGATACTCATACCTGTGACATAGTGTTTTGAACAGACATTTGCTGCCACACCTGCTATTTTAGCAGGCTAAATAATCTACCTTCAGAAATGCTAATATGCTTAATTTCATGCAAGTGCTAGTGTTCCTATTTGCTTGCTGATGTGCATGGAAGCACCATATTATTATTATTATTACTATTATTATTATTACTATTATTGTTATTACTATTATTATTATTATTATTATTATTATTATTATTATTACTATTATTTTTATTATTTTTATTATTATTGAGTCAAACTGCTATCAAGTTAGCTGGTTGCTCTTAACTAGTAGTGCGAACAGGACAGGGGACTTGGGGAAGACCCAAAGGGTGAGGTTTGTGTGTGTACATTCACAAGTCCTGGTGCACAGCCACTGACATACATAAACACTGCTATCTGGATCTGGAATTTTTAACATTAATGTACAGACTATTCTTTCTCCTTAAAAAATTCATTATGGTAATAATTATGGCAGTATATGTTCCCCTGCAAACAAATGCTAGGCTGCAGGCTGCACGATGCTGCAATCAACCAGCTGATGGCAAATCCAGACAGTGTTGTTATTGTGGCAAGAGACTTATTGTAAATGCATTGCCATTAATTGAGAGTCATTTTAAAATATTTTTACTCTCCCACTGCGCATACTCCCGTTTTCATAAATTGGTAAATATACATGTTGCTGCTTGTCACACAAACTTTTGTTGTACACAAGTAATAATGAGAAAAGGACTCATCATATGTTTTATGATATAGCTAAAGCTATGCATTTATCAAGAGGATTTAACACATTACAGAACACATCTAGTTAATCCTTTCCATGATTGACCCAAGGGCAGATAGCAATTATTTAAGTGTTACTATGTTTTAATTTAATAATAAAAATGACCATATGAACCTTTTTGCTTTATATTTGTTTATATTCAGCTGCCTTTATAATGACAATTATTTATGACAATTTATGACAATGACAATTTACAATACATTTTCAGTGAGTGGTATAATTAAAGTAAAATCATTGTTAAATAAGTCTCATTCTTGTCTCAGATTCAAACACTACAAAATCTTGGTCTTTGCTTGAATGATTTTTTAATGGTCCTGACTACAACACTATCCTTTGATAAGCTTGGAAGTTGTACACTACTGTGAGAGGAAGTTACATTCAGCTAGGAAAGAACCAACAATCAAATAATATACACAGATTAAGATGGCCATTAAAGATCCCAAACTAAGATTAATGCACTAATTAATAAACTACAACTTGTTTGCAGGAGTTCATCAGTGTTTTATCATTGGCATAGGTAAAGGGGTTTTCAGGCACAAGTTAAAAAAGGCACAAGTTGTCAAAGCATAAGAATAATGACCATAATGATCATAAGAAAGCCTTTCTGAGCCAAAGATCTGAATTAACAGGGAATAACAGGAGCACTTGCAAAACTGTGCCTAAGTGTATCCAGAAAGCACTGTTGGGCTTTTGTAGGAAAAAAAGGTTACACAAAGGTTACACTGATAAAACAGTTTAATCTGAACGAAGAATCAAGACCCAGGAGCTGTAAAAGAATAAGTTAATCTCTGCATTGCTCTCTATATAGGGGGAGTTTTACAACATTGGAGTGCACAAGAAACCCGCTTTTGCCCCGACACCATTTTCACTGCCACCTGATGAAAGCAACATGCTGTATATGGGCATCTCTGCCTTCACTGTCAACTCAGCAGGCTTTGTGTAGAAAAATGCAGGAGCACTCACACTCAGAATCACAGACGACATGGTGAGTTTAAACCACTCCTTGCCATCACTGAGGGAAAGGTGTGGATGTGGTTACCTTACAAGACCAGGCTATTTAGTTAGAAGACTGATGAAGAAGACTGATAACTTTATACTGTTCTCCCAGTGCACATTAATAATCCCTTAATAGTGTAATAAATGAATGGACAAATAAATGATCAACAGTCCCTGAAAATGAAACAAACGTTTATCCTTCCAGATTCCCAGAGCCTCTCCATATCGTCTGAACACCAAGACATTTGAAGCCTTAATTCCGCAGGTATAAGAGATCACTTTCTGTATTCATCACACAAGCATGCAGAAACTGCGGATTTTATATTCTCACATAGGTTTCCTAACACAGTAGACTGAATCTTAAAGGAATAATAAGGTTTAAAGAGTAACAAATAATATGATCTCATTAGCAACACAACCATATTTAGATGAAGAATTTCCGAAAAGAACAACATTTCACATGATGATGCTTGGATGAAATGTGTTGAAAACACTGAGTTCTTTTGCTTTTGGTGCTAAAGGCACTTGCAAGTACACCTTACACAGATTGATGGTGGTAGTATGGTTGGCATTCAGTTAAATCAATTAAACTTTGGACAGGGGTAGATTTGTCCTTCATACTGTTATTCAGCACAGGTAATAGCCATTTTGGGACTTTGTATCACTTTTGGGAGGCTGCCGTGTTCTCCTTAAAGTACCCAGGTTGAAGAGTGCTGGGCCCAGGAGTATTATCACCTGCTCCTGCATTTCTGCCGATGAAATAGTGAGACGGATCCACATCCTGCCTGCTTATTGGGGACGTACTGTTCTAGCAGCTCTTCCTCATCTGTCCATGCTCATACCATGGGTTGCTGTACTGTTTCCATGCTTATGTGGTACTCTTTCCGCAGGATGCTATGGAACTTTTGGTGCTCCCTGCTCCTCTCTGGCATTTGTAGCTTGACCTTCCTGGTGATTTTTTTGCAGTCCACGTCACTTTGCCAGGAGCTTCCTTTTGCTGATTAGCAGAAGCAGGAATACCTCCTGTCCTGCCAGGCTTTTGCAGTCATATTAGGCACATTGACTGCTCCGCTCTTACCTGCTTTCTATATCTTATGTTTGGGCTACTTGTGGAAGTGACATGAAAGCAGTGTTATGTTTATGTTAGTGTGGAGTTTGATATCTTGTGGAATTTCCACCACGCTGTTAGTATCATGGCCACCCACAAATTGTTGATCATGAATGTTCTTTAATTGATTTGACTGATAAATGGTAAGTCTGACTTTTAGATCTTTGCATAATGTTTGCTCTATGTCTATCCATATTCTGTCTGATATACTAGGTTTTATCCATTTTATTCCATATTGTAGTTGATTTGCAATAATCAACTACAGTTCTGTAATGTTGTGAGTTTGATTTTATGTGATTTATTTTTCCAGTAGAATCAAGTTATGATGTTGTCCAAAGATTTTAGACAGGTTGGTGGCGCTGGAATAATTGAAAACAAACAATTTCGTTTAGGTTATATTCTCATTTTAATTATTGCAGTTTGTCCAAAGAGTATAAGGTGCAACTTTGTCCATCAATGAAGTTCGTCGCTTATTGTTTTAATAATTGGATGACTATTTATTCTGAATAACAGACAACTGGGAAGTGAATTTAATACCCAGATATGTAATATGATTGGTATTCAGGGGGATGGGGAATGTTTTTAATTGCATCATAAAGATATGCTGCTAATATATAGTATAATACACAAATATACTACTGGAGATACAATTTGACCAGTTATGTGTGATGTTCTGTGATGATCATATAGAACACCACAGACAACTGTGTGGCACATCACTGTTAAACCTCCTGATTGCAACCCGGGGCATCGTGAACTGTACAACATGACCCTCAGACAATGATCTCTGAGTGAAAACGATAAACATAATCATCTTCATATCATCACTTTCTCTTCAAGTTCAGTGGAAGAGAGGTCAGTGAAAGGGAGTTTTAATACCCTTTCCATTTTTAACTTTAATAAAAACACAGATGGAAAAATTCCAGAAAGTGAGACAGAGAAAGGAAACTAGACTTTAAAATGGTGCTGCCCTCTTGACTTACAACTGTAGATTATTGAAATTATTACAAATGTCTGACGCCAAAAGGGATTGTGTCAGTGTTTCACTACTCAGTATTGCATTTGGTAGACAGTATAAACAAGCAGACTATGGTTAAAAAAATCACAGAAATAAAGCAAACACCAATATAATCTTGAACCACCTAGTGCCAGGAAACATTAGATTACTGGAACAAAATCAGACAACTAGCAGAACAACTTTTTAACCAATGATGCAGATGCACTTTTAGTGGATTTATTTATCTGTATTTCAATCCACTAAAGTTTTTCACTTGATCTAACATTACATTTAAGACCGAAATCCTGTTACGTCTCACAGAAGATTCCACTGATCAAGCTGCTACTTACCCATCCTGGTCCTGGAGTACCTTTGCTCTGTACACTTTAGTGATGTCTTTGCTACCAACAAGCCTATTTTAATCCATCAGATAGTAACCAAACGCTCCTTTGCTGCAGAGCACAGAAATCATTCAAATTTGCAGTCAACAGATACATCTGGGCCAGATTTTGGATCAATGGACTAGGCTGGAACTGCACATATACTGTATATGCAAAATTCAAAATACGGGGAGTGGTTGGTCTCTTTTGCAATCAAATCTGAATACTATGGAATTCGTTTCACATTTGTTTAATTTGACAGATTTTAAATGGATAATGGACATCACTAGACAAAAAGGAATAAACAACTATATGAAAAGGAACAAAACCAAAAACAAAGGAAGACTTTAACACACTTGCCCAAACAAGCACTAAATCTGACAAAAATAGATCAACCAATGACATAGCTGTGAAGGAACATATTAGCCATTGTTTTCTTGTCATCAACAGTAATTTTAACTGATTGTTAACATACTGTTCAAGTCTTCAACTGATTTGCTCCCAACATACGAATGGGTACAAATATGGTTCATTACCCAGCTGCACAAATTGCTTCTGACATACTGGGCAGCTACAGGGTTCTTCTCCCGTGTGGATTCTGACATACTGGGCAGCTATGGGCTTCTTCAGTTGTGTGGATTGTCTTCTGCTCCTCCATGTGGCCTGTTTCACCAAAGCCCTTCCTGCAGTATTTGCAGCACTATGGCAAGCGGACACCCTTGTGTGAGCGTTTAGGTGCTTCTCAAGAGTCTGGGCAAGTTTGAAACACCTGCCCTAAACATCACTGACATTATTTCTTGTAGGTGATTAGCCACGTGTTTCTCTAGTCACAAGTACTTTTTGATTTATTTGGTTTTTTAAATAGGTAATTTTATATATAATGGCAACAAATGACATTTTAAGTTTTATGACAAAACGTGCAAACAAGCTGGCCTGAGAGGTGTGTAGCGGGATATGACTCAGTGCATCTCTGGTGCTGCTTTTGATGAGTACAGTGTCATGAGTGTGTCTGTCCAGCGGTGCAAAGAGGGGATACAGCAAGGCATGGCATGGTGTTTATTCATTCGTTTGCATAGAAAATGACGCCTTTTCACATTGTGGAACTACAAATATGGCGGTCTTTTTTGTGCGGCGTAGTAAAGACATATGTTGTGGAATTTTGAACAAACAGCAAGTCAGACGTGATTAAGAGAGTAATTTAATAAGAAAAAGAATAAAATAAATGTTTGGCTCTCCTCAGGTAGGGAGCCCCGAGTATACAAAACCGTGGCTAGTTATACTACTCCTGTGCTGTCTTTAACCAATCATCTTTTCTTAAGCAGCTCTTCTTTCCTTTGTTGCTGTGGCTATAAGCCAATCAGCTCTCAGCTTGTTTTTTTCCACAAACCAACCCAAACTGTCTCCAAACAGTGTGGGTTGTGTGTCAAGTTGACCTTGATGTTAACAGTTCCTGATACATGTTCAACTTAATCAGCAACAGGCGGATATAAATGTGCAAACAGCATTATTAATTTAAGAACACAAGGATCAGTGTGATTTTATATGAATCACATAATACATAGTTTCGTATCATTTTCCATCACACGTAAAAACAGAGTCTCACCGTATTGTCGGGCAGGAGGATCTGGACTCATTTATTACTTAATATCTTACCCCATCTAGCGGTCATTAGAGGTTAGTCTTGAATTGATTTCTGTCGTGCAATATTTTAGATATAAATGTTTACATTTTCTATTACAGAACACGGCAAAGTATAGTCAACCAGTTCTAACCTTTTGAGAAAAACTTTAACTTCAAAGTAGGTGAATCTATTTACTTAGATTGAACCAATCGGATCACAGTTTATTTACATAGCATCAATGCTTTGAGTGCTTTAGATATAAGGACATCATGGCGATCTTTCTGCTCACACCTCAGTCAGTCTAGAATTCTGTACTATGTGTTTCTATAGCTTCCAACTTTCACGAGTTTCTTGAATCTGTGGAGAAAAGTGCAGACTCAGGTACTTTCTTATTTGTGAACATTTATACATTTTATGTAATTTTTTTATCATCTATAATGTTTCATTACTTTTCATTTATAGATATAAGGACACAAAAACAGTTCATATACTCAATGAATTGTTACAAGATAATCTTTTCTAGAGAATGTTTACCATTTGTTAAAAGACTGATTTATTTCTAAAGGTTTATGCAGTTTGTTAATTTGTCACATGGAGGCAGAAGGGGTGAATCTGATATACCCCTCTTCCATCATCAACTATTCATCGAGTCCTCCAGTGGAGCTTGTACAACCAAAGAAACGCATACAGCGGTCACCGGCGGTTCTAAGTTACATCTAAAGAGGTCTAGGCCTATACACACTGTTCCACCTGAGGTAATAAAATGTTTTGGGGTAAAGGTATTTTCATGAGGCGATCTGTGATCTAATTATAATAGGCTTTGAAGCTCTCTGCAACAGGTGCAGAGTGGTGCAAGACTGTGTTTGAAAGCATAAAGAGGAATAATGTTTCTGGGGTATCTCAAGGCCTTTTTGGGTCTGTAAGTGCAGAGCAGAGGCTCTGATGCAGGTGGTTTCAAGGCCTCTGTGGAAGTCTACGGCAGATGACTCTGGACTGTTCCCGTGAGAAATAGCTTCCTAAGTATTGGGAAAGATCCCGGCTTTTAAAAGACGTGAAAGCCTCTTCGAGAGTTCTGTGGCTAAGCAAGGTTCATTATCTTACCATAAGAGCAGGGTGATACTGACCTGCAACATCATCTTGCAGGTGTTTGATGGTATGAGTTGAGATCATCTTTGTTAAAAACAAAAAAAACAACAACAAAAAAAAAAAACAGGAAAATCTTCCAATAGGATATACTGGGGTCAAGCTTCAATTTGTACAATGATAGATCTCAATTTGCATATATTGAATAATGTATGGTTGAACACAGTGGTGGAGATTTCAAACACCAGTATGTAGAGAAGGTGTGGCAATCACATAATCAGTTGTGAAAACTGGATAAAAATGTGTGTTCCTTGTGTGATTATTAGACATATTCTGGACTATGCCTCGTTTGTATGTAACGCTGAGCTCAAAATAAATAATGGACCTACTACTCTCTTCAATTAATTCTTGAGTCTGCATCTTTATTTTCTGTTTAAAGAGGACTTAATAAAATTACTGGAATGTGGGCAATATCTAGTAACACAGTGCCGAGTCTGCTAAACGTAGATCCCAGCCTTTTATATGGCCTCTTCCCTTTAATTCTACTGACTATAATTAATGTAAACCTTGTCGATTCTGGTGTTTGCTGTATAGAGGTAGCGAAAACTTTGCTAAAACAATGAAAAATATGCATCCTGTGAAAAGTTTATTGAACAATATAACATTGTTCCTTACCCAGAGCCATAACACGTCATTGATGGAAATCACACTGATGTGAGGGCGGTATGGGCCAACTCAACTGTATTTCCTGATTGTTTTATTCTGCAGGAGGATGTGGTCCAAATATTTAAAAAATCACAGGTTTGTTTAAGAGGACATAGTCGAACAGTTTGGGCTTACTGTTATTTTAATACTAGTGGTAACTATTAGTAAATACAACAATCTGACCATCCTCATACTGCATTGAGTGCTGTGCAGCTAACAAAGATGATAAAGGGTAGAAACCGAAAGGTATGAGAAGGGATGAAAAGTAGTAATGAAGTTTGGAAAGTAATGTCGTTCCTAAATACCCAGTCAGTTAGTTTTAAAGTTAAACATTCAAACATAACATGAAGAGTCAGCCTTCAGAATTAGTTAAAGAGAATAGCTGGTCCCATCCTTTATTGCCGGTTAACCTTAACAAACATTATTGAGGCACCCTTCGTGAAGGTCTAACTGTCAAACAGAGAACCCATATTTTTATACACTTTTCAGAAGTGGTTATGTATTCACCCCACCTTCCTTTACATATTAGTGTTTGCATTCACCACCATTACATCTGAACCACACAGTAGTCAATATATGCAAACTGCTATTCAATACCCACACCAGTTGGAAGCCATTACCACTACATTCCAAGAGAAGATTTGTATTAGCCTTGTCCTAAAGAAGATTGTTTTTCTATATGGTCCTGAGCCTGGTGGAGAGTTCATATATCTTACCCTGAGGTCCACCAAAAGCCTACGCAGGATCCTTTACTGAAGCCTGAAGCCCTGTATGTAAGTCATTCTGAAAGGACACAGAATCTCTAAACTCCCTTATGTTTTATGTTATTAATCTGTCCAATGCACTGTTAGGCCTCTTTTCCCTGTAAACACGCATGTTATTACCTCAGTAATAACAGGGACCACCTCTTGTAAAGAATTTATTGCATTTGAAAGTATGGAAATGTGGTCAAAGGTGATGCTAGAAACATCTCCCTTTAAAGGTTAGAAAAGGATATGGAAAGGTGGCTACATGCTTAAAAGCTAAAATGTTACATGTAACTAAACTGTGAGAGATGCCTTTATAAAGAACAGTGTGTGAATCTACAGGGGATGCAGTGGCTGATGTGATCGTGCGTCTGCTATGATAGCGAGGCGAGGTTATTATATTGTGGCTTGTATGTAGTTCAAATGAAATTAAGGAATGGTCTGAGATGGCATCCGACTGGGGTAGTCTGACTATGTTCTCCGTGTCCACCGTATGTCAATAGTAAGTCAAGCGCATGTCCATCAGAGTGTGTGGGTTCTCTTATACATTGGATGAAACCAATTGATTCTGATATACAGCTAAAGGCCAATCTCAAAGGGTCTTGGGCATTATCAAGGTGAATATTGAAATCACAAAAAATAATGGCTCTTTCTACAAAAGTGACTAGATTAGAAAGGAAATCTGAAAATTCCTTAATAAATTCTGAGTAGGGCCGTGGTGGCCTATAGATACCAAATAGTGAAACAGGCTGGGTGGGCTTCATATCGCTGGCTACATCATTCATTTTAGAAAAAAAAACAAAATTTCCCCTTTTTTCCTCAATTATCCTGTTATCTTCAATTCCCTGCTCTAAAGCGATTACTCACGTAATACTAGTCAGAGTTTTAGGGTGCCCCAAAAGGGTGCATTAGGTGCATTAAAGTTACTAATAAAGACATCAGAATATTCCCTGTCTTTCAAGTAGAAAATAAATCAGAATACCACAGAAATGTATTTGCTATTAAGTAACCTAGAGCCTTAAAGATTATTTTGGACTTCAGTGGACGTAAGAACAATAGCAGGTAAATAAACTTTATTTATTTATTTATTCCTTAATATGGCATTCTCTAAAATGATGTAAATACATTGAAAATATGCAGTACAAGTGCAGTAAAATAATTCAATGTTGTACTTCTTCTTCTTCAAAGCAGAGCATTGGGTACTTAATACCATTGAACTGTGTCAAATCAATGTGCCCTATTACCATTGAATTTTTACTATTACTATTACAACAGTAATGTAAATAATGTGATACAAATAGTTAATGAAGTACAAATTCATGAAACTCACATGCTGCTAGTATGTTAAAAGTTATAAATGTAAATGACAATTAATTATTCATACTGTTGTTGGTGGGGAATTCAGTAGATTGACTGATTTAAACAACTCCCAAAGTATTTGCATAACCTGAAACACACATTATGAAGACTTCCATTAAAATTACATTTATTTCAAGATTAGACTAGGAATGGAAAGAAGTACAATGTAAGAAAAAATCAAATAGGTCCTCTGAAAAAGCTGAAATTGTCAGTCATGTAAAGCTTTTACAAGATGAAGCATAATGTCATGGAATGTTAGCCTCCCTCGAGTCATGTGGTTTGGCCTGCCACGTTCAGTGGGAGGGCTGTGTTTGCAACCACACCTGCACCTTGTTCGTCTCAATGTATATAAACCCGTGTTAAAGTGTACAGGGTGTTGGTCATTGTCGGTGTAATGTCTGAATGTAACATGTTTATGTTAGATGTATTCTTGTGTATCATGTTTGTTTAACTTCATTTGTTTCAGGTCCATGTTTATTGTTTCTAATACGTGAGTGCCACTGTCATTTATGTTAATAAATGTTCGTCCCAGTCGGTGGAGTCTGTGCGTCCTGCCCCTCGCCCTATGGCACTCGGGCCGCCACACGTAATCACAGTGCATTATTTCTTTATTATATTAAACTTTTGTACTGGTGTTAAAGCAGGCCAAATATTATACATTGATTCATATACTAAGTACTAAAAGTGTTATACATTGATTGATGCGGAGAAAACTATACATCAACTTTTTTATGGCTACTAAATAAAGGTACAATACTGAGCCTGATAAGTATAAACATTTTAAACAGCTTTTTATCGTTTAGGGTTTTTTTTTCCTTTTGTGCAAGTCTAAATTAGTCCACTGGGACAATGACACACAAACACTAACACCAACACATCAATGGTCCCTCAATTTAGAGTATTTTTTATTTGAAATGGAGCCGAACTGAGCATGACAACACTGGGATGGAGCAGCGGGTAGGAGAGCCTCATCTTCAGCGTTGCTTGGAGGTGCTCTCCATGGAAGTGATGGCCCAGGGGTGGAAGAATGCCATTCTGGTGGAGAAGGTGGGGTGCCAATGAGACAGGTGTGTCATGCCTGCAGAAGACACTGTCAGAGGCAGATAAGCAGAAGGACAAGGTGAAGTAACATAGCTCAAGGTCCCTACTTAACTGCACCATTTAGAAAGCATGCATAACTTAAAGATAGTTGTGAAAGCCTGAAGGTCTACAACAGGCAGTAATGAACTTTTCTAAACTGGATTTATGGGTTTTACATTGCGCAGAGGCTGAACGATTTTTAATTTCGACCTTTTGTCAGTGTGTTTACAGTATTTACTTACTGTAGCCCAGTCCTTGAATGAAGTATTTCAAGGCTTCTGCCAGCTTGCCAGGCTATAAGGTAAGAACAGGACACAATAGATTACACAGTGCATCACTCAGTTTGAATGCAAGAGCATTATTTTAATGGGTAACGACAGACCTGATCAAGCTGTGGTAGACCTCCACAGTCAGCCATCTTCATGAGGGACAACATGAAGGACAATGTTATTCACCACAAGTTCATCACAAAGTTCTAGATTTATAAGCCCCCAGTGACATATAATGACTTCTGCATTTATAATGAGAGTCAAATAAAAAAAGCAAAACATAACATTTTAAGTATCGCTTTGCTGAGGTTTGAAGGTCACTAACTTTGAGGAGGGTTGTCTTTGAGGGATTCATTTTGGAATTGCAGTCAACCTACGACGGAAAACACAAACATTTGCACGCAGGCTCCCAGGTACATATAGAAGTTTGATTTGAATGCTGGGTTGGATTTTGAATGTTGTTTTTAAACTTCTGCATGTAAAACAAGCTGTACATACCACAGCATCCACCACAGGAGAGTCATCTCCTACCACCAGAAGAGTGTGACACCTACAGCAACAAAACCTTTCAGGCATGTGGTGGCACAGGGGCATTTTACATCAAAAAATAACATGGAATAAGGATAAAAGAGAAACAGTTTCTCACTTACTTTAGAGTCTTTCTACCCAGAGAAGTTCTCTTAATGTTCAGTTTACTTCGGCTGAAAATTGATCAGATCTAATAAGACTGGGAGCTGTTCATATGACAAACAAGTCTAGAAGCAGAGAGCTCAGAAGATTCCATAGAATGCAGATGTCAGTCATACCTGTTGTAGGACTTCATAAAATGCAGAAGGTTGGTCTGGTTAATCCTTTTGCTGATGTTGTGACGGAAGGTCTTTACAAATTCTGCCTTCTTCTTAATCTCCTCCTGCCACGGTGCCATAAAGGAGTCAGTCCAAGACACAATCAGTCACAAAACATTAAAACTTGATGTGAATATGAATTTAAATGTCTCTTCCTCTATATGCACAGTCTGCACAGGCACTCGAGACAGAAATGTATAATAAAAGGAATATGTAAAAAAAAAAAAAAACATTGTTGACCTTTTGATGGACAATAATGTAGGCATCTGGTTCTTTAGTTACGAAAAGGACACAGTCTAAATTCAGGACAGCTCATTTGGAACACTCATCTTTAGTAATAAGGCATTTAACTTTTAAATATTCTAGTTCAGTGTTTAGTGACCCAGTCCACAGTACACATGAAATGGCCCACATGTTTATTCTAACCCAGCCCAGTACAACTGTACCAGGTGTTCATTTTCCTAATGGCTTGGTTTAGGAGCTAGGATGATGTTGTCAGGAGCTGGGATAGAGGGAAAATGTGGGATGTCAGATGTATCACAAGGACTGGGTTGACAAGTACTGCTCAATAATACATACAATATACATTTCATTTTAGGCGTTATTTCGTACCTGACCGAACAGGTGGGAGATGACAACACTGGGGGGACCAAGGGCCCAGCTGGAAATCTGTGGAAAGTGTGGGTTGATCTTTAGTGGCTGGAGTACACATAAGCTTTGATCAAATACATTACTTTATTAAAAGAGGCTTGACACTGTTCTAAGGATCCTAAAAGAATAAAAATATAGGGTCGATTGTCACCATATGATTGGCATGAAAGGTTAACTGGAAACTGCAGAAAACTAAGAGTAATATGCTGAGAACTATTTGTTATCACATTGAAAGTTATATGGATTCAGTGAACAGCCAAGACACAGGGAACAAGACAGTTTAAATACATGAAGTAATAAGAGTTAAACAAGACAGGTGCAAATAATAAGGAGCGGAGAAAATGAAGCTAAGGAACGGAACCACAACAAGGAAGTAAAGCAAAACAAAAGACATGAGACAGGGAAACCATAGACATGGACGCTAGGTGGGACCAGCTAAACGACATAATTGTAGAGATACAGGGATCGTGATGATTAAGCAGGGTGTTAACAGAATGATAATTACTATTGCATTAGACTGTGATACCTTGGATGCTGCCCGGTCTGCCCAGCCCTCTACCTGAGCATTAATGTTCATCAGGACAAGGCCCTCAACCAAGTCTGGGTACTTCAACTGCAAGACATTTATGCATGAGCAGTCAAAGGGAGATGAACCTTCAGGGCAAAATTACTTACTATATGTCAAACTGTTGTAGTTAAATGAGCAATTAAGAGTCTCCATATTTGGCATTCTTGCACTTTACATTGCACTTAGAAAAAGGTTTGTTTACATGTGCAAGCAGAGGAACAATAGTGAAGTGTCAGTATTCTGGAGAGTTGATGTCTAGCTAGCTTGACAGTGTAATGATTAGGATTATGCTGCAAGTATCAACACTTTGTTACAAAGCAAGAATTTCACCAAGGAGTAATCCTTGTTTGATCATTGTGTTAAAATCTATTGGGAAGAAAGACAGTGCTACAACTCACAGCGAACCGTGTGAGGATGTTTGCTCCTGCTCCAACACCCATTCCAATAACACTCTTAATTCTGTGGAGAGAAAAAAATGTACATAACTTTAAACCATTAAAGCGCAAGGTTTCAGATTAGAACAAGGATTGACAGTTTAATCTCAGAGTAAATGGCTAATCTGGTTCACTCACTTAAAATGCTTGAGCACAATTGGGAGGGTCTCGGAGAGCTTGTCCATTGAGGGATATGTGAATCTACAGGAAAAAATTGCCCTGAGTGAGTTATAATTCTAAGGGACGCCACTGATTCTTCAGGATTTGAACCTGCTAAACCTAGCTATGATGTACTGGGAGCCACAGCCATCAATGTAGCATATGAACGCTAAGAAAAAAGTTCATGAAAGAAACCCTGGTGCATGACAAGCCGGTGCCAGCTAGACATGCTGACAGTCAGGGCCTCCAGATGTTAGTTTAGGTGGGCACCAACACCATGGCATAGAGTCGTCCTGTCTGACTGCCAGGAAGGAGTGGTCTGAGGGCAGACGGAGGGCTATGGAGTAGGTTCTGATAAATATACATTCTGGAAAAAATTGTATGGGGTAGCTGAAGGTCACATTTTAGATTAGATTTAACCTTGGAATGTCTTTCAGCCCCTGAAAGAACATTGTGGCATATGGTGCACTCACGCTCACCCTGCAGGGAAGGTGCTGGCACCCTCATGTTGCCCAGGAGCGTTGACCTGACACACGGCAAAGTGTCGCATGATTTCCTGCATGTCCTCATCATAGAAAAGAACGTCGAAGCAAGTTTTGTCTGCAGACATGCATTCCAGGGTCATTACAACACAATAAATGATGCTTATGCTAAGTTTTAGACTTTAGAGCAATCAGCTACGTGCCACAAGCAACAGTATCAGAGTCTTACGGTTCATTCCGATGTCATGGTAGGTGAGGATGACCGGTCGGTTATCCCTGGGGATACCTGCCATGGTGCAGCATACAGTGCCAAAGGGGGTCTCCACATTGTCCTCCTATAAGACCCAGGTGGAGTATAAAGGTCTAGGTCTAGATGTATAAGAAAAACCTCTAAAAAGAGGTCTGATTCCACTGCAGTGGTTTTGTGTGTCAGGACATTACTCTGTCACACTTAGAACTACTTCTGTGGAATGAGCCTCTTATCACGAGGAATGTCAATCATTTATTTATTATTTATCATTAACCAAGTTAATTTGTTTACAAAAGATCATGTTTGACTCAGAAGACACATGACAGTGCTTGAAAACATGCTTTATGGGTAAAAGCTTTAGCCTATTGAAACATCTGTGAAAAGGTAGTGCTACTTACCACAACTTGACCCCAAAATGCCCCCTTAAAATCCTTCAGACAAAACACAGAGAAAAATAGATTTTGGAGTGGTAACATTTCATTCTGGATGTGAAAAGATCCATCCCATAGACTTTATTCTATTAACAGTACTCAATGTCTGAAAATACAGCCTTATTTTACCGGACACAACGGGTCCATACAAAAGGCATCATCAGATGTTTCTTCATCATCCTCCAATAGAGGGTTATAGAGGGCCTGGGGGTTAAGAAGCAAAAATTCTCAGTACAAAGTTAGATAAAACTTGGTTGTAAGGTAGTATTAAACAAGTATTCTCTTTTTAAAACATTTGCCCAACCTACCCTTTTTGCCATTATCCCAAAAGTTGACGAGCAAATATTCCTCGCTAAATCGATTCCCTGTCTGAATACCGTCTGCATTGCTGGTGCCACTGTAAGGGTCGTTTCCTTTTGGTCACAGAGATTCAGTACAGACTTATTTGGATATTAGGCTGTGCAGTTCCAATTTAGAATATTTGCAGCTCTCCTGTAATAGTAATATTATGACATCACTAAAATACTTTTGAGCAGTTTAATGACAGATTCCCTAAAATCTATATGACAAGAACACCATGCCACTTTTTAATGCTTGATGAAGTATGTTTTGGATGTTACAGCTGTTTTTCTGACAGACCTTCTCTGTTTGAAATGCATCAAAATGATCCCTAAGAGACTAAAGATTCCACTGTACCTTGTTCTGTAAAATTCAGTAGTAATCCACCACCTATGGTTAGGTTTAATTCACCCTATTGTCTCCCAACCTTTGAACTGCTGAAGTGTGTCAAGTGAAATAACATATAGATGCTTGCGCTCACCTTTAAAATAGATGTAGTGATGTCATAGCCATTGTGACGTCATAGACATTGTGATGTTACTACAGGGTTGCGCTGACATTTTGGTCATTGGGAAAATAAGTCAAAAGTTTAAAAAATATGTGAAATCCCTATTTTTAGCGGCAGCTGAGTACGTAGCTGAAAGATGGGTACAGTTATATAGACATTTATTACAGTTTTCCAATACAACACGAAGTCCCTCCATGCAGGCACTACATGGGTTTTTGATAAAGATCAAGACATTAACTGTAATACAGAGAGAGGTCGGTAGAGTAGGCAAAACTGTCATCAAGTAAAATTACTGTTACTTTAAAATAATAACTACTGAAGTAGAAGTAAAAGTAGTCATTTAAATTATTACTTAAGTAAAAGTAAGAAAGTATCTGTTACAAGAATACTCAAGTAGCAAGTTACTTCACTGGAACTCATTTAATAGCAGTTTAATGCCATTGAA